>NW_023330607.1:0-33122 GCF_011100685.1 Canis lupus familiaris
GGTGGGTACCAGAGACACCAGGTCCTGATGAGGCCCAGGTGTAACCGGAGACATGAGGTCCAGGTGAGGTCCCGATGGGAACCACAGTCACCAGGTCAGGTGAGGCCATGCTTAGGATCAGAGTCACCAGGTTCAGGTGAGGCCCAGGTGGAGCCAGAGTCACCTGGTACAGAAGAGGCCAAAGTCAGGACCAGAGTTACCAGGATCAGGGCAGTCCCAGTGGGTAATACAGTAACCATGTCCCAATGATGCCCAGGTAGAATCAGAGTCACCAGGTCCATCGAGGCGCAGGTGGGGAGAATATTAAGTGTCCAGGTGAGGCCCAGATGAGGACCAGAGTCACAGGTCTAGTTGATGCCTAGAGGGGTACCAGATTCACCTGGTCTAGGGGACGTCCAGATGGGGACCAGAGTCACCATGTCATGGTGAGGCCTTGAGTGAATCCAGAGTCATCATGTCCAGGTGAGGCTCAGGTGTGGAACAGAGTATCCAGGTCATAATGGTCCACAGGTGAGGACCAGAGTCACCAGATCTGGGTGAGGCCCAGCTACGATCAGAGTCACCACTTCCAAGTGAGGCCAAGAAGGAGTCCACAGCAATCAGGTCCAGGTGGGGAACAAAATCACCAGGACTGGGTGAGGCCCAGATGGGGACCAGATTCACCAGGCCCAGGTGATTCCCAGGTGGTGACCAGAGTTAGCAGTTCCGGGTGAGGAGCAGGTAAGGACCAGATTCACCAGGTCCAAGTGAGTCCCACGTGGGCACCTGGGTCACCAGGTATGGGTGAGGCCCAAGTGGCAACCCACTCACCAGGTCCAGGTGAGGCCACCCTGCAGGCAATGCAGAGGAAGAGTGTCCCGATGATGCCCAGGTAGAACCACAGTTACCAGGTCCAGGTGCGGCCAACCTAAAGGCCATGCAGTGGAACCATGTCCCGATGATGCCCAGTAGGGAAGAGAGTCACCAGGTCCAAATGAGGCCCAGATGGAGCATATTCAATAGGTCCAGGTGAGGCCCAGTTGAGGACCAGCGTCACCAGAACTGGTTGAGGCCTAGAGGGGTACAAAAATCACCTGGTCCATGTGACATCCAGATGGAGACCAGAGTCACCAGGTCAGGGTTAGGCCCAGAGTGGTTCCAGAGTCCAGAGCCTCATGTCCAGGTGAGGCTCAGGTGTGGAACAGAGTCACCAGGTACCAATGACGCCCAGGTGAGGACCAGAGTCACCAGGTCTGGGTGACACGCAGATAGGATCAGAGTCACCAGGTCCAGGTGAGGCCATGAAAGAGTCCACAGCAATCAGGTCAAGGTGGGGAACAAAGTCACCAGGACTCGTGGAGGCCCAGATGGGGACCAGATTCACTAGGCCCAGGTGATTCCCAGGTGGTGACCAGAGTCCCCAGGTCTGGGAGAGGACCAGGTAAGGACCAGATTCACCAGGTCCAAGAGGCCCACGTGGAGACCTGAGTCACCAGGTATGGGTGAGGCCCAGGTTGCATCCCACTAATCAAGTCCAGGTGAGGCCAACCTGCAGGCCAGAGTCACCAGGCCCAGGGAGGCCCAAGGGGTGACCAGAGTCATCAGGTAAGGGTGAGGTTAAGAGGGGGAACCAGAGTAACCAGTTTAGTTTGAGGCCCAGAATGGGACCAGCGGTTCCTGGTAAAAGTGAGGCCCAGGTGTGGAATAGAGTATCCTGGTCCCAATGCCTGAGTGAGGACCAGAGTCACTAAGGCCATGCAGGCCCAGATGGGGAACAGAATCACTAGGTTCTGGTGAGGCATAGAATAAGACCACATTCTGAAGTACCAGGTGAGCCCCTAGTGGGAACCAGAGCCACTCTTTCCAGCTGAGTCCCAGGTAAATGTGAGGTCCACGTGAGGACCAGATTCATCAGGTCGAATTGAGGCATAGCTAGGGACAAGAGTCACCAGGTCTGGGTGCGTAATAGGTGGAGCAAGATTCAGCAGTTCTGAGTTAGGTCAAAGTGGGCAAGAGAGACACCAGGTCCAGGAGAGGTCCAGATTCGGACCAGAGTCACCAGATCCAGGTGAGGTCCATGTTGGAAAGAGAGTCACCAAGTCCAGGAGAGGTCCAGGTGGGGACCAGAGTCACCAGATCCAGGTGAAGCCCAGGTGGGGACCAGAGTCACTAGGTCCAGATGAGGCCCAGGTGAGGATCAGAGTTACCAGATACACGTGAGCCCCGGCGGGGATCAGAGCCAAAAGGTCCACGTGAGGCCGGCTTGGGGACCATAGTCAACAGGTCTACCTGAGGCCCAGGTGTGGAACAAGTAATCATGTCAAGGTGAGTCCCCGGTGGTGACAAGAGTCACCACGTCCAGTTGAGGACCAGTGGGGACCAGGATCACCAGGTACAGGGGAGGCCCTTGAGAGAACCAGAGTCAACAGTTTGAGGTCAGGCGCAGGTGGCAACCAGGGTCAGCAGGTCCAAGTCAGGCCAAAGTGGGGTTCACAGTCACTAGGGCACAGTGAGACCCAGAGGGGGACCAAAGTCACCTTGTCCAGGTGAGATCAGTTGTGGAATACAGTCACCGGGTCCCAATTCTACACAGTTGAGGACCATGGTCAACAGGGCCAGTTGAGGCCCAGATGGGGACCGGAGTCCCCAAATTCAGGTGAAGCCCAGGTGGGGACCACAGTCACCAGATCCAGGGTAGTCTCAGGTGGACACCAGAATCACCAGGTCCTGGTGAGGTGCAGGTGGCAACCACACTCACCAAGTCCCGGTGAGGCCCTGGTGGGGACCAGAGTCACGAGGTACATGAGAAGCTAGTAACACTGCAGCCACCAGGTCCACATGATGTCCATGTGGGAACGAGAATTACAAGTTACAGGTGAGGACCAGGTGGGGATCTGAGTCACCATGTCCAGGTGAGACCCTGGTGGGAACCAGTGTCACCATGTCCAAGTGTGGACCAGGTGAAGACGAGAGTTAATAGGTCCGGCCGCGTCACTGTTGGTGAACAGTGTAACCATATCCTGATGCTACTCAGGTGGGTACCAGATACAAGTCCTGGTGAGTCCCAGTTGGGACCAGAGACATGAGGTCCAGGTGAGGTACCGATGGAAACCACAGTCACCAGGTGAGGAGAGGCCATGCTTAGGATCAGAGTCACCACTTACAGGTGAGGTCCAGGGGAGCCAGAGTCACATGGCACAGAAGAGTCCAAATCAGGACCAGAGTTACCACGATCAGGTCAGTCCCACTGGGAATAGAGTAACCACGTCCCGATGATGCCCAGGTAGAACCACAGTTACCAGGTCCAGGTGCGGCCAACCTAAAGGCCATGCAGTGGAACCTTGTCCCGATGATGCCCAGGTAGGGAAGAGAGTCACCAGGTCCAAATGAGGCCCAGATGGAGCATATTCACTAGGTCCAGACGAGGCCCAGTTGAGGACCAGAGACACCAGATCTGGTTTAGACCTAGAGGGGTACCAGAATCACCTGGTCCAGGTGACATCAGATGGGGACCAGAGTCTCCAGGCCTGAGTCACGCGCAGAGAGGATAAGAGTCACCAGTTCCAGGTGAGGCCAAGAAAGAGTCCAAAGCAATCAGGTCCAGGTGGGGAACAAACTCACCAGGACTGGTTGAGGCCCAGATGGGGAAGAGATTCACCAGGTCCAGGTGAGGCCCAGGAGGTGACCAGAATCCCCGGGTCTGGGAGAGGACCATGTAAGGACCAGATTCACCAGGTCCAAGAGAACCACGTGGGTTCCTGAGTCACCAGGTATGGGTGAAGCTCAGGTGGCAACCCCACTCAGCAGGTCCAGGTGAGGCCAACCTGCACGCCAGAGTCACCAGATCCAGGTGAGGCCCTAGTGGGGACCGGAGTCACCAGGTAAATGTGAGTCTACAACAAAACAACAGTCAGGTCCAGGCAGGTGTGTTTCATGTGGGAACGAGAGTCACCAGGTCCAGGTGAGACCCAGGTGGGGACCACAGTCACCAGGTCCAGATTGAGGCCTCGGTGGGGGGACGAGAGTCATCAGGACCAGTTGAGGCCAAAGTGTGGAGCAAAGTTATCATGTCCAGGTGACGCCCAGGTGGGGAACAGAATAACCATGTCCCATTGATGTCAGGTGAGAAAAGAGTCACAAGGTCCAAACGAGGCCTAAGTGAGGAGTAGATTCACCAGGTCCTGTTGAGGATCAGCTGAGGACCAGTGTCCCAGCTCCGGGTGAGTCCCAGAGGGGGACCAGAGTCACCCGGTTCTGGTGATATCCAGGTGGGGACCAGAATCACCACGTCCGGGTGAGGCCCAGAGGGGGACGAGAATCACTAGGTCCAGATGAGGCCCCGATGTGGAACTGAGAAACCAGGTCCCATGAAGCCCATATGAGGACCTGAGTCACCAGGTCCAGGTGAGGTCCCTGTGGGAACCAGTCACCTCGTCCAGGTGAGGTCCAGGTTGGACCACAGTCACAAGGTCCAGGTGAGGCGCAGGAGGCAACAGGATTCACCAAGTCCAGGTGAGGCCCAGGTGGCGACCAGTCACCAGATCCAGGTGCGGAACAGATAAGGACCAGATTCTCCAGGCCCAAGTGAAGCCCAACGGGTGACCAGAGTCACCAGGGCAGGGTGAGGCCCAGAGGGGGGACCAGAGTAACCAGTTTAGTTTGAGGCCCAGAATGGGACCAGAGGTCCCTGGTCAAAGAGAGGCCCAGGTGTGGAATAGAGTATCCAGGTCACAATGACACCTGGGTGAGGACCAGAGTCACTAGGGCCATGCAGTCCCAGATGGGGAACAGAATCACTAGGTCCTGGTGAGGCATAGAATAAGACCACATTCAGCAGTATCAGGTGAGCCCCTTGTGAGAACCAGAGCCACTCTATCCAGCTGAGTCCCAGGACCAGGTGAGTCCCACGTGAGGACCAGATTCATCAGGTCGAATTGAGGCATAGCTGGGGACAAGAGTCACCAGGTCTGGGTGCGGCCTAGGTGGGGCAAGATTCAGCAGTTCTGAGTTAGGTCAAAGTGGGGACGAGAGACACCAGTCCAGGTGAGGCCAAACTGAGGACCAGATTCACCAGATCCAGGTGAGGTCCATGTTGGAAAGAGAGTCACGAGGTCCAGGAGAGGTCCAGGTGGGGTCCAGAGTCACCAGATCCATGTGAAGTCCAGGTGGGGACCAGAGTCACCAGATCCATGTGAAGCCCAGGTGGGGACCAGAGTCACTAGGTCCAGATGAGGCCCAGGTGAGGACCAGAGATACCAGGTACACGTGAGGACACGGTGGGGATCAGAGGCAACAGGTCCATGTGAGGCGGCTTGGGGACCATGGTCAACAGGTCTACTTGAGGCCCAGGTGTGGAACACAGTAAGCAGGTCCAGGTGAGTCCCCATTGTGACAGGAGTCACCACGTCCAGGTGTGGGCCAGGTCCGACCAGGATCACCAGGTCCAGGGAAGGCCCTTGAAAGAACCAGAGTCAACAGTTCGAGGTCAGGCGCAGGTGGCAACCAGGGTCAGCAGGTCCAAGTCAGGCCAAAGTGGGGTTCACAGTCACTAGGGCACGGTGACACCCAGAGTGGGACCAGAGTCACCTGGTCCAGGTGAGGTCCAGTTGTGGAACACAGTCACCGGTCCCAATTTTGCACAGTTGAGGACCATGGTCAACAGGGCCAGGTGAGGCCAAGATGGGGACCGGAGTCCCCAAATCCAGGTGAAGCCCAGGTGGGGACCACAGTCACCAGATCCAGGGTATCTCAGGTGCAGACCAGAATCACCAGGTCCATGTGAGGTGCAGGTGGCAACCACACTCACCCGGTCCGGAGAGGCCCCGGTGGGGGACCAGAGACACGAGGTACATGAGAAGCTAGAAACACTGCAGCCACCAGGTCCACATGATGTCCATGTGGGAACGAAAATCACCAGTTACAGGTGAGGACCAGGTGGGGATCCGACTCACCATGTCCAGGTGAGACCCAGGTGGGAACCAGTGTCACCATGTCCTCGTGTGCCCCAGGTGAAGACCAGAGTTATTAGGTCCGGCTGGATGAGTGTTAGTGAACAGTGTAACCATATCCTGATGCTACCCATGTGGGTACCAGAGACACCAGGTCCTGGTGAGGCCCAGGTGTAACCGGAGACATGAGGTCCAGGTGAGGTCTCGATGGGAACCACAGTCACCAGGTCAGGTGAGCCCATGCTTAGGATCAGAGTCACCAGGTACAGGTGAGGCCCAGGTGGAGCCAGAGTCACCTGGTACAGAAGAGGCCAAAGTCAGGACCAGAGTTACCAGGATCAGGTCAGTCCCAGTGGGTAATACAGTACCATGTCCCAATGATGCCCAGGTAGAATCAGAGTCACCAGGTCCAGCCGGCGCAGGGGGGAGAATATTCACTAGGTCCAGGTGAGGCCCAGATGAGGACCAGAGTCACCAGGTCTAGTTGACGCCTAGAGGGGTACCAGATTCACCTGGTCTAGGGGACATCCAGATGGGGACCAGAGTCACCATGTCAGGGTGAGGCCCAGAGGGCATCCAGAATCATCATGTCCAGGTGAGGTTCAGGTGTGGAACAGAGTATCCAGGTCATAATGGTCCACATGTGAGACCAGAATCACCAGATCTGGGTGAGGCCCAGTTAGGAGCAGAGTCACAAGTTCCAGTTGAGGCCAAGAAGGAGTCCACAGCAATCAGGTCCAGGTGGGGATCAAAGTCACCAGGATGGGTGAGGCCCAGATGGGGACCAGATTCACCAGGTCCAGGTGATTCCCAGGTGGTGACAAGGGTTACCAGTTCCGGGTGAGGACCAGGTAAGGACCAGATTCACCAGGTCCAAGTGAGGCCCACGTGAGACCTGTGTCACCAGGTATGGGTGAGGCCCAGGTGGCAAGCCCACTCACCAGGTCTAGGTGAGGCCAACCTGCAGGCCATGCAGAGGAACCGTGTCCCGATGATGCCCAGGTAGGGACCAGAGGTACGAGGTCCAGGTGACGCCAACCTGCAGGCCATGCAGAGGAACCGTGTCCCGATGATGCCCAGATAGGGACCAGAGTTACCAGGTCAAGAAGAGGCCAACCTGCAGACCATTATGTGGAACCATGTCCGATGTAGCCCACGTAGGACCAGAGTCACCAGGTCCAAATGAGGCCCAGATGGAGCATATTCACTAGGTCCAGACGAGGCCCAGTTGAGGACCAGAGACACCAGATCTGGTTTAGACCTAGAGGGGTACCAAGACTCACCTGGTCCAGGTGACATCCAGATGGAGAACAGAGTAACAATGTCAGGGTGTGCCCAGAGGGGATCCAGAGTCAACAGTCCAGGTGAGGCTCAGGTGTGGAAACAGAGTATCCAGATCATAATGGTCCACAGGTGAGGGACCAGGAATCACCAGATCTGGGAGAGGCCCAGGTAGGATCAGAGTTACCACTTCCAGGTGAGGCCAAGAAGGTTCCACAGCAATCAGGTCCAGGTGGGGAACAAAGTCACCAGGACTAGGTGATGCCCAGGTGGTGACCAGGTTTACCACTTCCGGGTGAGGACTAGGTAAGGACCACATTCACCAGGTCCAAGTGAGGCCCACGTGGGGACCTGTGTCACCAGGCATTGGGTAAGATCCAGGAGGGAACCCCACTCACCAGGTCAAGATGACCCGATGATGCCCAGGTAGGGACCAGTGTTACAGGTCCAGGTGAGGCAAACCAGCAGGCCATGCAGTGGAACCATTTCCCGATGATGCCAGTGAATGACCAGAGTCACCAGCTCCAAATGAGGCCCAGAAGGAGCATATTCACTAGGTCCAGGTGAGGCCCAGTTGAGGACAAGAGTCACCAGATCTGGTTGAGGCCTAGAGGGGTTCCAGAATCACCTGGTCCATGTGACATCCAGATGGGGACCAGATCACCAGGTCAGGGTGAGTCCCAGAGAGGTCCCAGAGACCTCATGTCCAGGTGAGGCTCAGGTGTGGAACAGAGTAACCAGGTACCAATGATGCCCAGGTGAGGACGAGAGTCACCAGGTCTGGATGACGCACAGATAGGATCAGAGTCACCAGTTCAAGGTGAGGGCAAGAAAGAGTCCAGAGCAAACACGTCCAGGTGGGGAACATAGTCACCAGGACTGGGTTAGGCCCAGATGGTGACCAGATTCACCAGGTCTAGGTGAGGCCCAGGTTGTGACAAGATTCCCAGGGTCTGGGAGCAGACCAGGGTAACGGCCAGATTCACCAGGACAAAGAGGCCCACGTGGGGACCTGAGTCACCAGGTATGGGTGAGGCCCAGGTGGCATCCCACTAACCAAGTTTAGGTGAGGCCAACCTGCAGGCCAGAGTCAGCAGATCCAGGTGAGGCCCTAGTGGGGCCAGAGTCACCAGGTAAATGTGAGTCTACAAGTACACCACTGTCACCAGGTCCAGGTGTGGTTCATGTGGGAACGAGAGTCACAAGGTCCAGGTGAGACCCAGGTGTGGATGACAGTCTCCAGGTCCAGATTGAGGCCTATGTGGGGGGACCAGAGTCATCGGGACGAGTTGAGGCCAAAGTATGGAGCAAAGTTATCATGTCCAAGTGAGGCCCAGGTGGGGAACAGAGTAAAAATGTCCCATAGATGCCAGGTGGGAAAAGAATCACAAGGTCCAGACGAGGCCTAAGTGAGGAGTAGATTCACCAGGTCCTGTTGAGGCCCAGTTGAGTATCAGTGTCCCAAGCTCTGGGTGATTCCCAGAGGGGGACCAGAGTCACCCGGTTCTGGTGTGAGTCAGATGCGGACCAGAGTCACCATGTCAGGATGAGGCCCAGAGGGGAACGAGAATCACTAGGTCCAGGTGAGGCCCCGATGTGGAACTGAGAAAACAAGTCCCATGATGCACATATGAGGACCTGAGTCACCAGGCCCAGGGGAGGTCCCTGTGGGAATCAGTCACCTCCTCCAGGTGAGGCCCAGGTGGGACCACAGTCACCAGTTCCATGTGAGGCCCAGGTATATAAGAGAGTATCCAGGTCCCAATGATGCCCAGGTAAGGTCCAGAGTCAACAGGTCCAGGAGAGGCCCAAATATGGATCAGAGTCATTGTTTTCCAGGGGAGGCCAGATGGAGACCACAGGAACCAGGTCCAGAAGAGCCCCATATGGGAACCAGAGCCACCAGATCCATGTGAGGTCCAGGTGGGACCACAGTCACAAAGTCCAGGTGAGGCGCAAGTGGCAACAGGATTCACCAAATCCAGGTGAGGCCCAGGTGGCGTCCAGTCTCAGATCCAGGTGCGGACCAGCTTAGGACCAGATTCACCAGGCCCAAGTGAATCCCAAGGGGTGACAAGAGTCACCAGGTAAGGGTGAGGCCTAGAGGGGGTACCAGAGTAACCAGTTTAGTTTGAGGCTCAGAATGGGACCAGAGGTCCCTGGTCAAAGTGAGGCCCAGGTGTGGAATAGAGTATCCAGGTCCCAATGATGCCTGGGTGTGGACCAGAGTCACTAGGGCCATGCAGGCCCAGATGGGGAACAGAATCACTAGGTCCTGGTGAGGCATAGAATAAGACCACTGGTGAATAAGTCACCAGTATCAGGTGAGCGCCTTGTTGGAACCAGAGCCACTCTATCCAGCTGAGTCCCAGGTCCATGTGAGGCCCATGTGAGGACCAGATTCATCAGGTCGAATGGAGGCATAGCTGGGGACAAGAGTCACCAGGTTTGGGTGCGGCCTAGGTGGGGCAAGTTTCAGCAGTTATGAGTTAGGTCAAATGGGGACGAGAGACACCAGGTCCAGGTGAGGCCAATCTGAGGACCAGAGTCACCAGATCGAGGTGAGGCCCAGAGCGGGACGAGAATCACTAGGAACAGGTGAAGCCCTGATGTGGAACTGAGAATCCAGGTGAATGCTGCCCATATGAGGACCTGAGTCACCAGGTCCAGATGATGTCCCTGTGGGAACCAGTCACCTCGTCCAGGTGAGGCCCAGGTGGGACCACAGTCACCAGATCAGGGTAGTCTCGGGTGCAGACCAGAATCACCACGTCCAGGTGAGGTGCAGGTGGCAACCACACTCAACAGGTCCCGGTGAGTCCCTGGTGGGGACCAGAGTCACGAGGTACATGAGAAGCTTGAAACACCTGCAGGTACCAGGTCCACATCATGTCCATGTGGAAACGAGAATCACCAGTTTCAGTTGAGGACCAGGTGGGGATCCGACTCACCATGTCCAGATGAGACCCAGGTGGGAACCAGTGTCACCATGTCCAGGTGTGGCCCAGGTGAAGACCAGAGTTGATAGGTCCGGCTGGGTCACTGATAGTGAACAGTGTAACCATATCCTGATGCTACCCAGGTGGGTACCAGAGACACCAGGTCCTGGTGAGGCCCAGGTGCGACCAGAGACATGAAGTCCACGTGAGGTCCCGATGGGAACCACAGAGACCAGGTCAGGTGAGGCCATGCTTAGGATCAGAGTCACAGGTTACATGTGAAGCCCAGGTGGAGCCAGAGTCACCTGGTACAGATGAGGCGAAATTCAGGACCAGAGTTACCAGGATCAGTCAGTCCCAGTGGGGAACAGAGTAACCATGTTCCGATGATGACCAGGTAGACCCAGCGTCACCAGGTCCAGATGAGGCGCAGGTGTGGAGCATATTCACTAGGTCTCGGTGAGGCCCAGTTGAGGACCAGAGTCACCAGGTCTATTTGAGCCCTTGAGGCGTAACAGATTCACCTGGTCTAGGTGACATCCAGATGGGGACCAGAGTCACCATGTCAGGGTGAGGCCCCTAGGGAATCCAGAGTCACCATGTCCAGGTGAGGCTCACGTGTGGAACAGAGTATCCAGGTCATAATGGTCCACAGGTGAGGACCAGAGTCACCAGATCTGGGTGAGACCCAGTTAGGATCAGAGTCTCCAGTTCCAGGTGAGGCCAAGAAGGAGTCCACAGCAATCAGGTCCAGGTGGGGAAGAAAGTCACCAGGACTGGGTGAGGCCCAGATGGGGCCTGATACACCAGGTCCACGTGAGGCCCAGGTGGTGACCAGTGTCCCTAGGTCTGGGAGAGAACCAGGTAAGGACCAGATTCACCAGGTCCAAGAGGCCCACGCGGGGACCTGAGTCACCAGGTATGGGTGAGCCCGAGGTGGCAACCCCACTCACCAGGTCCAGGTGAGGCCAAATTTTGGTAGAGTCACTAGATCCAGTTGAGGCCCTAGTGGGGACCGGAGTCACCAGGTAAATGTGAGTCTACAAGAACACCACAGTCACCAGGTCCAGGTGTTGATCATGTGGGAACGAGAGTCCCCAGGTCCAGGTGAGACCCAGGTGGGGACCACAGTCACCAGGTCCAGTTTGAGGCCTAGGTCGGGGGACCAGAGTCATCAGCACCAGTTGAGGCCAAAGTGTGGAGAAAAGTTACCATGTCCAGGTGAGGCCCAGGTGGGGAACAGAGTAAACATGTCCCATTGATGCCAGGTGGGAAAAGAGTCACAAGGTCCAGACGAGGCCAAAGTGAGGAGTAGATTCAATAGGTCCTGTTGAGGCCCTGTTTAGGACCGGTGTCCCCAGCTCCGGGTGAGACCCAGAGAGGGGACGAGAGTCACCCGGTTCTGGTGATATCCAGGTGGGGACCAGAGTCACCACGTCAGGGTGAGGACCATAATGGGACGAGAATCACTAGGTCCAGGTGAGGCCCCGATGTGGAACTGAGAAACCAGGTCCCATGATGCCCATATGAGGACCTGAGTCACCAGGTCCAGGTGAGGGCCCTGTGGGAACCAGTCACCTCGTCCAGGTGAGGCCCACGTGGGACCACAGTCACAAGGTCCAGGTAAGGCCCAGGTATATAAGAGAGTATCCAGGTCCCAATGATGCCCAGGGAAGGACCAGAGTCAACAGATCCAGGAGAGGCCCAAATATGGATCAGAGTCATTGTTTTCCAAGTGAGGCCAGATGGAGACCAAGGAACCAGGTCGAGGAGAACCCCATATGGGAACTAGAGCCACCAGATCCAGGTAAGGTCCAGGTAGGACCACAGTCACAAGGTCCAGGTGAGGCCAAGGTGGCAACAGGATTCACCAGGTCCAGGTGAGGCCCAGGTGGCGACCAGTCACAACATCCAGGTGCGGACCAGCTAAGGACCAGATTCACCAGGCCCAAGTGAAAACCAAGGGGTGACCAGAGTCACCATGTAAGGGTGAGTCCCAGAGGGGGAACCAGAGTAACCAGTTTAGTTTGAGGCCCAGAATGGGACCCTAGGTCCCTGGTGAAAGTGAGGCCCAGGTGTGGAATAGAGTATCCAGATCCCAATGATGCCTGGGTAAGGACCAGAGTTACTAGGGCCATGCAGGCCCAGATGGGGAACAGAATCACTATGTCCTGGTGAGGCATAGAATAAGACCACAGTCAGCTGTATCAGGTGAGCCCCTTGTGGGAACCAGAGCCACTCTGTCCAGCTGAGTCCCAGGTCCATGTGAGGCCCACGTGACTACCAGATTCATCAGGTCGAATTGAGGCATAGCTGGGGACAAGAGTCACCAGGTTTGAGTGTGGCCTAGGTGGGGCAAGATTCAGCAGTTCTGAGTTAGGTCAAAGTGGGGACGAGAGACACCAATCCAGGTGAGGCCAAACTGAGGACCAGATTCACCAGATCCAGGTGAGGTCCATGTTGGAAAGAGAGTCACCAGGTCCAGGAGAGGTCCAAGTGGGGACCAGAGTCACCTGATCCAAGTGACTTCCATGTGGGGACCAGAGTCACCAGATCCATCTGAGGCCCAGCTGAGGACCAGAGTTACGAAATACATGTGAGGCCCCGGTGGGGATCAGAGACAACAGGTCCTTGTGAGGCCGGCTTGGGGACCTTGGTGAACAGGTCTATTTGAGGCCCAGGTTTGGAACACAGTAACCAAGTCCAGGTGAGTCCCCGGTGGTGACAAGTTTCATCACGTCCAGGAGAGGCCAAGGTTGGGACCAGGATCACCAAGTCCAAGTAGGCCCTGGAAAGAACCAGAGTCAACATTTCGAGGTCAGGCGCAGGTGGCAGCCATGGTCAGAAGGGCCAAGACAGGCCAAAGTGGGGTTCACAGTCACTAGGGCATGGTGAGACCGAGAGGGGGCCAGAGTCATCTGGTCCAGGTGAGGTCCAGTTGTGGAACACATTCACCGGGTCCCAATTTTGCCCAGTTGAGGACCATGGTCAACAGGGTCAGGTGAGACCCAGTTGGGGACCAGAGTCCCCAAATCCAGGTGAAGCCCAGGTGGGGACCAGAGTCACCAGATCCAGGTGAAGCCCAGGTGGGGACCACAGTCACCAGATCCAGGGTAGTCTCAGGTGCAGACCAGAATCACCAGGTCCAGGTGAGGTGCAGGTGGCAACCACACTCACCAAGTCCCGGTGAGGCCCTGGTGGGGACCAGAGTCACGAGGTACATGAGAAGCTAGAAACACTGCAGCCACTAGGTCCACGTGATGTCCATGCTGGAATGAGAATCACCAGTTACAGGTGAGGACCAGGTGGGGATCCGACTCACCATGTCCAGGTGATACCAAGGTTGTAACAAGTGTCACCATGTCCAGGTGTTTCCCAGGTGAAGACCAGAGTTAATAGGTCTGGCTGGGTCGCTATTAGTGAACAGTGCAACCATATCCTGATGCTACCCAGGTGGGTACCAGAGACACCGGGTCCTGGTGTGGCCCAGGTGGGACCAGAGACACGAGGTCCAGATGAGGTCCCGATGGGAACCACAGTCTCCAGGTCAGGTGAGGCCATGCTTAGGATCAGAGTCACCAGTTACAGGTGAGGCCCAGGTGGAGCCAGAGTCACCTGGTACAGAAGAGGCCAAAGTCAGGACCAGAGTTACCAGGATCAGGTCAGTCCCACTGGGGAATAGAGTCACCATGTCTCTATGATGCCCAGGTAGAACCAGAGTCAACACGTCCAGATGATGCGCAGGTGGGGAGCATGCTCACTAGGTCCCGGTGAGTCCAAGTGAGGACCAGATTTACCAGGTCAAGTTGAGGCCTAGAGGGGTACCAGATTCACCTGGTCTAGGTGACATCCAGATGGGGACCAGAGTCATCATGTCAGGCTGAGGCCCAGAGGGGTTCTAGAGTCATCATGTCCAGGTGAAGCTCAGGTGTGGAACAGAGTATCCAGGTCATAATGGTCCACAGGAAGGAACAGAGTCACCAGATCTGGGTGAGGCCCAGTTAGGATCAGAGTCACCAATTCCAGGTGAGGTCAAGAAGGATTCCACAGCAATCAGGTCCAGGTGGGGAGCAAAGTCACCAGGACTGGATGAGGCCCGGATGGGGACCAGATTCTCCAGGTCCAGGTGATTCCCAGATGGTTACCAGAATTACGAGTTCCGGGTGAAGACCAGGTAAGGACCAGATTCACCAAGTCCAAGTGAGGCCCACGTGGGGACCTGTGTCACCAGGCATATGTGAGACCCAGGTGACAACCCCACTCACCAGGTCCAGGTGAGGCCAACCTGCAGGCCAATGCAGAGGAACCATCTCCCGATGATGCCCAGGTAGGGACTAGAGTTACCAGGTCCAGGTGAGGCCAAACTGCAGGCCATGCAGTGGAACCATGTCCCGATAATGCCCAGGTAGGGACTAGAATCACCAGGTCCAATGAGGCCCAGATGGAGCATATTCACTAGGTCCAGGTGAGGTCCAGTGGAGGACCAGAGTCACCAGACTTTGTTGAGATCTAGAGGGGTACGAGAATCACCTGGTCCAGGTGACTTCCAGATGGGGACCAGAGTCACCAGGTCAGGATGAGGCCCAGAGAGGTTCCAGAGTCATCATGTCCAGGTGAGGCTCAGGTGTGGAACAGAGTCACCAGGTACCAAAAATGCCCAGGTGAGGACCAGCGTCACCAGGTCTCGGTGAAGGGCAGATAGGTTCAGAGTCACCAGTTCCAGGTGAGGCGAAGAAAGAGTCCACAGCAATCAGATACAGATGGGTACAAAGTCAACAGGCCTGGGTGAGGCCCAGATGGGGATCAGATTCACCATGTCCAGGTAGGCTCAGGTGGTGACCAGAGACCCCGGGGCTGGGAGACGACCAGGTATGGACCAGATACCAGGTCCAAGAGGCCCACGAGGGGACCTGACTCACCAGGTATGGGTGAGGCCCAGGTGGCAACCCCACTCACCATGTCCAGGTGAGGCCAACCTGCATGCCAAAGTCACCAGATCCACGTGAGGCCCTAGTCGGCACCGGAGAAGGCAGGTAAAAGTGAGTCTACAAGAACACCACAGTCACCAGGTCCAGGTGTGGTTCATGTGGGAACGAGAGTCACCAGTTCCAGGTGAGACCCAGGTGGGGACGACAGTCACCAGGTCCAGATTGAGGCCTAGGTTGGGGTACGAGAGTTATCAAGACCAGATGAGGCCAAAGTGTTCAGCAAAGTTATCATGTCCAGGTGAGGCCCAGATGGGGAACAGAGTAACCATATCCCAATAATGCCAGGTGGGAAAAGAGTCACAAGGTCCAGACGAAGCCTAAGTTTGGAGTAGATTCACCAGGTCCTGTTGAGGCCCAGCTGAGGACCAGTGTCCCCAGCTCCGGGTGTGTCACCCGGTTCTGGTGATATCCAGGTGGGGACCAGTGTCACAAGTCAGGGTGAGGCCCAGTGGGGGACGAGAATCACTAGGTCCAGGTGCGGTCCCAATGTGGAACTGTGAAACCAGGTCCCAATATTCCCATATGAGGATCTGAGTCACCAGGTCGAGGTGATGTCCCTGTGGGAACCAGTCACCCCGTCCAGGTGAGGCCCGGGTGGGACCACAGTCACCAGGTCCTGGTGAGGCCCAGGTACATAAGAGAGTATCCAGGTCCCAATGTTGCCCAGGTAAGGACTAGAGTCAACAGGTCCAGGAGAGGCCCAAATGACTCTATGGATCAGAGTCATTGTGTTCCAGGTGAGGCCAGATGGAGACCACAGGAACCAGGTCCAGGAGAGCCCCATATGGGAACCAGAGCCACCAGATCCAGGTGAGGTCCAGGAGGGACCACAGTCACAAGGTCCAGGTGAGGCGCAGGTGGCAACAGGATTCACCAAGTCCAGGTGAGGCCCACGTGGTGACCTGTCTCCAGATCCAGGTGCGGACCAGATAAGAACCAGATTCACCAGGCCCAAGTGAAACCCAAGGGGTGACCAGATTTTCCAGGTAAGGGTGAGGCCCCGAGTGGGAACCAGAGTAACCAGTTTAGTTTGAGGCCCAGATTGGGACCAGAGGTCCCTGGACAAAGTGATGCCTAGGTGTGGAATAGAGTATCCAGATCCCAATGATGCCTGGGTGAGGACCAGAGTCACTAGGGCCATGAAAGCCCAGATGGGGAACAGAATAACTAGGTCCTGGTGAGGCATAGAATAAGAACACAGTCACCAGTATCAGGTGAGCCCCTTGTGGGAACCAGAGCCCCTCCATCCAGCTGAGTCCCAGGTCCATGTGAGGCCCACGTGAGGACCAGATTCATCAGGTCGAATTGAAGCATCGCTGGGGACAAGAGTCATCAGGTCTAGGTGCGGCCTAGGTGGGGCAAGATTCAGCAGTTCTGAGTTAGGTCAAAGTGGGGACGATAGACACCAGTCCAGGTGAGGACAAACTGAGACCAGAGTCACCAGATACAGGTGAGTTCCAGATGGGGACCAGGGTCACCAGGTTAGGGTGAGGCCCAGAGAGGTTCCAGAGTCATCATGTCGAGGTGAGGACCAGAGTCACCAGGTCTGGGTGATGCGCAGATAGGATCAGAGTCACCAGTTCCAGGTGAGGCCAAGAAAGAGTCCACGGCAATGAGGTCCAGGTGGGGAACAATGTCACCAGGACTGGATGACGCCCAGATGGGTACCAGAAACACCAGGCCCAGGTGATTCCCAGGTGGTGACCAGAGTTACGAGTTCCGGGTGAGAACAAGGTAAGGACCAGATTCACCCGTTCCAAGTGAGGCCCACGTGGGGACCTGTGTCACCAGGCATGGGTGAGGCACAGGTGACAACCCCAGTCACCAGGTCCAGGTGATGCCAACCTGCAGGCCATGCAGAGGAACCATGTACTGATGATGCACAGGTAGGGACTAGAATTACCCGGTGCAGGTGATGCCAACCTGCAGGGCATGTGTGGAACCATGTCCCGATAATGCCCAGGTAGGGACCAGAGTTACAATGTCCAGGTGAGGCCAACCTGCAGGCCATGCTGTGGAACCATATACCTATGATGCGCAGGTAGGGACCAGAGTCACCAGGTCCAAATGAGGCCAAGATGGATCATATTCACTAGGTCCAGATGAGGCCCAGTTGAGGACCCGAGTCACCATATCTGGTTGAGGCCTAGAGGGGTACCAGAATCCCCTGGTCCAGGTGACATCCAGATGGGGACCAGAGTTACCAGGTCAGGGTGAGGCCCAGAGAGGTTCCAGAGTCATCATGTCCAGGTGAGGCTCAGGTGTAGAACAGAGTCACCAGGTACCAATGATGCCCAGGTGAGGACGAGAGTCACCAATGCTGGGTGACGAGCAGATAGGATCAGAGCCACCAGTTCCAGGTGAGGCCAAGAAAGAATTCACAGCAATCAGGTACCAGTGGGGAACAAAGCCACCAGGACTGGGTGAGGCCCAGATGGGGAAAAGATTCAACAGGTCCAAGTGATTCCCAGGTGGTGCCCAGAGTCCCCGGGTCTTGGAGAGAACCCGGTAAGGACCAGATTCACCAGGTCCAAGAGGCCCACGTGGGGACAGAGTCACCAGGTATGGGTGAGGCCCATGTGGCAACCCCACTCACCAGGTCCAGGTGAGGCCAACCTGCAGGCCATGCAGTGGAACCATGTCCCGATGATGCCCAGGTAGGGACCAGAGTCACCAGGTCCAAATGAGGCTCAGATGGAGCATATTCACTACGTCCAGGTGAGGCCCAGTTGAGGACCAGTGTCACCAGACGTGGTTGAGGCCTAGAGGGGTAACAGAATCACCTGGTCCAGGTGCCATCCAGATGGGTCCAGAGTCACCAGGTCAGGGTGATGCCCAGAGAGGTTCGAGAGTCATCATGTCCAGGTGAGGCTCAGGTGTGGAACAGAGTATCCAGGTCATAATGGTCCACAGGTGTGGACCATGGTCACCAGATCTGGGTGAGGCCCAGTAGGATCAGAGTCACCAGTTCAGTTGAGGCCAAGAGGAGTCCACAGCAATCAGGTCCAGGTGGGGAAGAAAGTCAACAGGACTGGGTGAGGCCCAGAGGGGAACCAGATTCAACAGGTCCAGGTGATTCCCAGGTGGTGACCAGGGTTACCACGTGCGGGTGAGGAACAAGTAAGGACCAGATTCACCAGGTCCAAGTGAGGCCCACGTGGGGACCTGTGTCGCCAGGAATGGGTGAGCCCCAGGTGGCAACCCCACTCACTAGGTCCACGTGAGGCCAACCTGGATTCCATGCAGACGAACCGTGTCCCGGTGATGCCCAGGTAGGGACCAGAGTTACCAGGTCCAGCTGAGGCCAACCTGCAGGCCATGCAGTGGATCCATGTCCCGATGATGCCCAGGTAGGGACCAGAGTCACCAGGTCCAACTGTGGCCCAGATGGAGCATATTCACTAGGTCCAAGTGCGGCCAGGTGGAGGACCAGTGTCCCCATACCTGGTTGAGGCCTAGAGGGGTCCCAGTCACCTGGTCCAGGTGAAATCAGAAGGAGACCAGAGTCACCAGGTCAGGGTTAGGCCCAGAGTGGTTCCAGAGTCATCATGTCCAGGTGAGGCTCAGGTGTGGAACAGAGTCACCAGGACCAATGATGCCCAGGTGAGGACCAGAGTAACCAGGTACACGTGAGGCCCCGGTGGGGATCAGAGGCAACCGGTTCATGTGATGCCGGCCTGGGGACCATGGTCAACAGGTCTATTGAGGCCCAGGTGTGGATCACAGTAAGCAGGTCCAGGTGAGTCCCCAGTGGTGACAAGAGTCACCATGACCAGGCGAGGCCCGGTGGGGACCAGGATCACCAAGTAGAGGGTAGGCGTTTGAAAGAACCAGAGTCAACAGTTTGACGTCAGGCGCAGGTTCCAACCAGGGTCAGCAGGTCCAAGTCAGGCCAAAGTGTGGTTCACAGTCACTAGGGCACGGTGAGACCCAGAGGGGAACCAGAGTCACGTGGTCCAGGTGAGTTCCAGTTGTGGAACACAGTCACCGCGTCCCAATTTTGCCCAGTTGAGGACCATGGTCAACAGGGCCAGGTGAGCCCCAGATGGGGACCGGAGTCCCCAAATCCAGGTGAAGCCCTGGTGGGGACCACAGTAACTAGATCCAGTGTAGTCTCAGGTGCACACCAGAATCACCAGGTGGAGGTGAGATGCAGGTGGCAACCACACTGACCAGATCCCGGTGAGGCCCTGGTGGGGACCAGAGTCACGAGGTACATGAGAAGCTAGAAACACTGCAGGCACCAGGTCCACATGATGTCCATGTGGAAACGAGAATCACCAGTTAAATATGAGGACCAGGTGGGGATCCGAGTCACCATGTCCAGGTGAGACCCAGGTGGAAACCAGTGTCACCATGTCCAGGTGTGGCCCAGGTGAAGACCAGAGTTTATAGGTCCGGCTGGGTCACTGTTAGTGAACAGTGTAACCATATCGTAATGCTACCCAGGTGGGTACCAGAGACACCAGGCCCTGGTGAGGCCCAGGTGGGACCAGAGACATGAGGTCCAGGTGAGGTCCTGATGGGAACCACAGTCACCATGTCAGGTGAGACCATGCTTAGAATCAGAGTCACCAGTTACAGGTGAGGCCCAGTTAGAGCCAGAATCACCTGGTACAGAAGAGGCCAAAGACAGGACCAGAGTTACTAGGATCAGGTCAGTCCCAGTGGGGAACAGAGTAACCATGTCCCGATGATGCCCAGATAGAACCAGCGTCACCAGGTCCAGATGAGGCGCAGGTGGGGAGCATATTTACTAGGTCCCGTTGAGGCCCTGTTGAGGACCAGAGACACCAAGTCTAGTTGAGGCCTAGAGGGGTACCAGATTCACCTGATCTAGGTGACATCCAGATGGGGACCAGAGTCACCATGTCAGGCTGTGGCCCAGAGGGGATCCAGAGTCATGATGTCCAGGTGAGGCTCAGGTGTGGGACAGAGTATCCAGGTAATAATGGTCCACAGGAGAGGACCAGAGTCACCAGATCTGGGTGAGGCCCAGTTATGATCAGTGTCACCAGTTCCAGTTGAGGCCAAAGCAGTCCACAGCAATCAGATCCAGGTGGGGAAGAAAGTCAACAGGACTGTGTAGGACCAGATGGGGACCAGATTCACCAGGTTCAGGTGATTCCCAGGTGGTGACCAGGGTTACCATTCCGGGTGAGGACCAGGTAAGGACCAGATTCACCAGGTCCAAGTGAGGCCCACGTGGGGACCTGTGTCTCCAGGTATGGGTGAGCACCAGGTGGCAACCCCATCACTAGGGCCAGGTGAGGCCTACCTGGAGGCCATGTAGTGGATCCATGTCCCGATGATGCCCAGGTAGTGACCAGAGTCACCAGGTCCAAATGAGGCCCAGATGGAGCATATTCAATAGGTCCAGGTGAGGCCCAGTTTAGGACCAGAGTCACCAGAACTGGTTGAGTCCTAGAGGGGGTACCAGAATCACCTGGTCTATGTGACATCCAGATGGAGACCAGAGTCACCAGGTCAGGGTTAGGCCCAGAGTGGTTCCAGAGGCCAGAGCCTCAGGTCCAGGTGAGGTTCAGGTGTGGAACAGAGTCACCAGGTACCAATGATGCCCAGGTGAGGGCCAGAGTCACCAGGTCTGGGTGACACGCAGATAGGATCAGAGTCACGGGATCCCTGGGTGGCGCAGCGGTTTGGCGCCTGCCTTTGGCCCGGGGCGCGATCCTGGAGACCCGGGATCGAATCCCACGTCGGGCTCCCTGCATGGAGCCTGTTTCTCCCTCTGCCTGTGTCTCTGCCTCTCTGTCTCTCTCTGTGTGACTATCATGAATAAATAAATAAAATCTAAAAAATAAAATAAAATGCATTAAAAAAAAAAGGATCAGAGTCACCAGGTCCAGGTGAGGCCATGAAAGAGTCCACAGCAATCAGGTCAAGGTGGGGAACAAAGTCACCAGGACTGAGTGAGGCCAAGATGGGGACCAGATTCACCAGGTCCAGGTGAGGCCCAGGTGGTGACCAGAGTCCCCGGGTCTGGGAGAGGACCAGGTAAATACCAGATTCACCAGGTAGAAGAGGCCCACATGGGGACCTGAGTCACCAATTATGGGTGAGGCCCAGGTGGCATCCACACTAACCAGGTCCATGTGAGGCCAACCTGCAGGTCAAGTCACCTGATCCACGTGAGGACCTAGTGGGGACTGGAGTCACCAGTTAAAAATGATTCTACAAAAACAACACAGTCACCAGATCCTGGTGTGGTTCATTTGGGTACGAGAGTCACCAGGTCCAGGTGAGACCCAGGTGGGGACCACAGTCACCAGGTCCAGGTGAGTCCCAGGTGGGACCACAGTCACCAGGTCCAGGTGAGGCCTAGGTCGGGGGACCAGAGTCATTAGGACTAGTTGAGGCCAAAGTGTGGAGCAAAGTTATGAGGTCCATGTGAGGCCCAGTTGTGGAAGAGTAACCATGTCCCATTGACGCCAGGTGCGAAAAGAGTCACAAGGTCCAGACGAGGCCTTAGTGAGGAGTAGATTCACCAGGTCCTGTTGAGGCCCAGTTGAGGACCAGTGTCCCCAGCTCCGGGTGAGTCCCAGAGGGGGACCAGTGTCACCCGGTTCTGGTGATATCCAGGTGGGGACCAGAGTCACCACGTCAGGGTGAGGCCCAGAGGGGGACGAAAATCACTAGGTCCAGATGAGACCCCGATGTGGAACTGAGAACCCTGGTCCCGTGATGC
This sequence comes from Canis lupus familiaris, assembly GCF_011100685.1. Taxonomy (NCBI): domain Eukaryota; kingdom Metazoa; phylum Chordata; class Mammalia; order Carnivora; family Canidae; genus Canis; species Canis lupus. The sequence continues at coordinate 21,842 of NW_023330607.1, forward strand.
CCATATGAGGACCTAAGTCACCAGGTCCAGGTGAGGTCCCTGTGGGAACCAGTCACCTCGTCCAGGTGAGGCCGACTTGGGACCACAGTCACCAGGTCCAGGTGAGTCCCAGGGATTTAGAGAGTATCCAGGTCCCAATGATGCCCAGGTAAGGACCAGAGTCAACAGGTCCAGGAGAGGTCCAAATATGGATCAGAGTCATTGTGTTCCAGGTGAGGCCAGAAGGAGACCACAGGAACCAGGTCCAGGGGAGCCCCATATGGGAACCAGAGCCAACAGATCAGGGTGAGGTCCAGTTGTGACCACAGTCAGAAGGCCCAGGTGAGGCGCAGGTGGCAACAGGATTCACCAAGTCCAGGCCAGGCCTAGGTGGCCACCAGTCACCAGATCCAGATGCGGACCAGCTAAGGACCAGATTCACCAGGCCCAAATGAAGCCCAAGGGGTGACCAGTGTCACCAGGTAAGGGTGAGGCCCTGATGGGTACCAGAGTAACCAGTTTAGTTTGAGGCCCAATATGGGACCAGAGTTCCCTGGTCAAAGGTAGGCCCAGGTGTGGCATAGAGTATCCAGGTCCCAATGATGCCTGGGTGAGGACCAGAGTCACTAGGGCCATGCAGGCCCAGATGGGGAACAGAATCACTAGGTCCTGGTGAGGCATAGAATAAGACCACAATCACCAGTATCAGGAGTGCCCCTTGTGGGAACCAGAGCCACTCTATCCAGCTGAGTAACAGGTCCATGTGTGCCCAACGTCAGTACCAGATGCATCAGGTAGAATTGAGGCATAGTTCGGGACAAGAGTCACCAGGTCTGGGTGCGGCCTAGGTGGGGCAAGATTCAGCAGTCTGAGTTAGGTCAAAGTGTGGACGAGAGACACCAGGTCCAGGTGAGGCCAAACTGAGGACCAGAGTCACCAGATCCAGGTGAGGTCCATGTTGGAAAGAGAGTCACCAGGTCCAGGAGAGGTCCAGGTGGGGACCAGAGTCACCAGATCCAGGTGAAGCCAAGGTGGGGACCACAGACGCCAGATCCAGGGTAGTCTCAGGTGCAGAGCAGAATCACCAGGTCCATGTGAGGTGCAGGTGGCAACCACACTCACCCGGTCCCGGAGAGGCCCCGGTGGGGACCAGAGACACGAGGTACATGAGAAGCTAGAAACACTGCAGCCACCAGGTCCACATGATGTCCATGTGGGAATGAAAATCACCAATTACAGGTGAGGACCAGGTGGGGATCCGACTCACCATGTCCAGGTGAGACCCAGGTGGGAACCAGTGTCACCATGTCCTCGTGTGCCCCAGGTGAAGACCAGAGTTATTAGGTCCGGCTGGATGAGTGTTAGTGAACAGTGTAACCATATCCTGATGCTACCCAGGTGGGTACCAGAGACACCAGGTCCTGATGAGGCCCAGATGTAACCGGAGACATGAGGTCCAGGTGAGGTCCCGATGGGAACCACAGTCACCAGGTCAGGTGAGCCCATGCTTAGGATCAGAGTCACCAGGAACAGGTGAGGCCAAGCTGGAGCCAGAGTCACCTGGTTCTGCAGAGGCCAAAGTCAGTACCAGAGTTACCAGGATCAGGTCAGTCCCAGTGGGTAATACAGTAACCATGTCCCAATGATGCCCAGGTAGAATCAGAGTCACCAGGTCCAGCGAGGCGCAGGTGGGTAGAGTATTCACTAGGTCCAGGTGAGGCCCAGATGAGGACCAGAGTCACCAGGTCTAGTTGACGCCTAGAGGGGTACCAGATTCACCTGGTCTAGGGAACATCCAGATGGGGACCAGAGTCACCATGTCAGGGTGAGGCCCAGAGGGCATCCAGAGTCATCATGTCCAGGTGAGGTTCAGGTGTGGAACAGAGTATCCAGGTCATAATGGTTCACAGGTGAGGACCAGAGTCACCAGATCTGGGTGAGGCCCAGTTAGGAGCAGAGTCACAAGTTCCAGGTGAGGTCAAGAAGGAGTCCACAGCAATCAGGTCAAGGTGGGGATCAGGGCAGCCCCGGTGGCGCAGCGGTTTGGTGCCGCCTGCAGCCCAGGGCGTGATCCTGGAGACCCGGGATCGAGTCCCACGTCGGGTTCCCTGCATGGAGCCTGCTTCTCTCTCTGCCTATCTCTCTCTCTCCGAATGAATAAATAAATAAAATCTTTAAAAAAAAAAAGGTGGGGATCAAAGTCACCAGGAATGGGTGAGGCCCAGATGGGGACCAGATTCACCAGGTCCAGGTGATTCCCATTTGGTGACAAGGGTTACCAGTTCCGTGTGAGGACCAGGTAAGGACCAGATTCACCAGGTCAAGTGAGGCCCACGTGAGACCTGTGTCACCAGGTATGGGTGAGGCCCAGGTGGCAAGCCCACTCACCAGGTCTAGGTGAGGCCAACCTGCAGGCCATGCAGAGGAACCGTGTCCCGATGATGCCCAGGTAGGGACCAGAGGTACGAGGTCCAGGTGACGCCAACCTGCAGGCCATGCAGAGGAACCGTGTCCCGATGATGCCCAGGTAGGGACCAGAGTTACTAGGTCAAGAAGAGGCCAACCTGCAGACCATTATGTGGAACCAGGTCGCGATGATGTCCACGTAGGGACCAGAGTCACCAGGTCCAAATGAGGCCCAGATGGAGCATATTTACTAGGTACAGGTGAGGCCCAGTTGAGGACCAGAGTCACCAGATCTGGTTGAGGTCCAGAGGGGTACCAGATTCACCTGGTCTAGGTGACATCCAGATGGGGACCAGAGTAACCAAATCAGGGTGAGGCCCAGAGGGGACCAGAGTCATCATGTCCAGGTGAGGCTCAGGTGTGGAACAGAGTATCCAGGTCATAATTGTCCACCCGTGAGGACCAGAGTCACCAGATCTGGGAGAGGCCCAGTTAGGATCAGAGTTACCACTTCCAGGTGAGGCCAAGAAGGTGTCCACAGCAATCAGGTCCAGGTGGGGAACAAAGTCACCAGGACTAGGTGATACCCAGGTGGTGACCAGATTTACCTGTTCCAGGTAGAACTAGGTAAGGACCTCATTCACCAGGTCCAAGTGAGGCCCACGTGGGGACCTGTGTCACCAGGCATGGGTAAGACCCACGTGGGAACCCCACTCACCAGGTCAAGATGAGGCCAACATGCAGGCCATGCAGAGGAGCCATGTCCCGATGATGCCCAGGTAGGGACCAGAGTTACCAGATCCAGGTGAGACCCAGGTGGGGAACACAGGAACTAGGTCCAGATTGAGGTCTAGGTGGGGGGACCAGAGTCATCAGGACCAGTTGAGGCCAAAATGCGGAGAAAATTTATCATGTCCAGGTGAGGCCCAGGTGGGGAACAGAGTAACCATGTCCCATTGATGCCAGGTTGGATAAGAGTCACAAGGTCCAGACGAGGCCTAAGTGAGGAGTAGATTCACCAGATCCTGTTGAGCCCAGGTGAGGACCTGTGTCCTCAGCTCCGGGTGAGTCCCAGAGGAGGACCAGAGTCACCCGGTTCTGGTGATATCCAGGTGGGGACCAGAGTCACCAGGACAGGGTGAGGCCCAGAGGGGGACGAGATCACTAGGTCCAGGGGAGGCCCCAATGTGGCACTGAGATACCAGGTCCCCTGATACCAATTTGAGGACCTGAGTCACCAGGTCCAGGTGAGGTCCCTGTGGGAACCAGTGTCCTCATCCAGATGAGGTCCAGGTGGGACCACAGTCACCAGGTCCAGGTGAGGCCCAGGTATATAAGAGAGTATACATGTCCCAATGATGGCCAGGTAAGGACCAGAGTCAACAGGTCCAGGAGAGGCACAAATATGGATCAGAGTCATTGTGTTCCAAGTGAGGACAGATGGAGACCACAGTAACCAGGTCCAGGAGAGACCCATATGGGAATCAGAGCCACCAGATCCAGGTGAGTTCCAGGTGGGACCACAGTCACAAGGTCCAGGTGAGGCGCAGGTGGCAACAGGATTCACCAAGTGCAGGTGAGGCCCAGGTGGCGACCAATCACCAGATCCAGGTGCGGATCAGCTAAGGACCAGATTCACCAGGCCCATGTGAAGCTCAAGGGGTGACCAGAGAAACCAGGTAACGGTGAGTCCCAGAGGTAGAATCAGAATAACCAGTTTAGTTAGAGGCACAGAATTGGACCAGAGGTCCCTGGTCAAAGTGAGGCCCAGGTGTGGAATAGAGTATCCAGGTCCCAATGATGCCTGGGAGAGGACCAGAGTCTCTAGGGCCATGAAGGCCCAGATGGGGAACAGAATCACTAGGTCCTAGTGAGGCATAGAATAAGACCACAGTCAGCAGTATCAGGTGAGCCCCTTGAGGGAACCAGAGCCACTCTACCCAGCTGAGTCCAAGGTCCATGTGAGGCCCACGTGAGGACCAGATTCATCAGGTCGAATTGAGGCATAGCTGGGGACAAGAGTCACCAGGTCTGGGTGCGGCTAGGTGGGGAAAGATTCAGCAGTTCTGAGTTACGTCAAAGAGGGAACGAGAGACACCAGGTCCAGGGGAGGCCAAACTGAGGACCAGAGTCACCAAATCCAGTGGAGAACCATGTTGGAAAGAGAGTCACCAGGTCCAGGAGAGGTCCAGGAGGGGACCCGAGTCACCAGCTCCAGGTGAAGCCCAGGTGGGAACCAGAGTCACTAGGTCCAGATGAGTCCCAGGTGAGGACCAGAGTTACCAGATCTGGGTGACGCGCAGATAGGATCAGAGTCACCAGTTCCAGGTGAGGCAAAAAGAGTCCACAGCAATCAGGTCCAAGTGGGGAAGAAAGTCACCAGGACTCGGTGAGGCCAAGATGAGGAACAGATTCACCAGGTCCAGGTGAGGCCCAGGTCGTGACCAGAGTCCCCGGGTCGGGGAGAGGACCAGGTAAGTACTAGATTCACCAGGTCCAAGAGGCCCACGTGGGGACCTGAGTCACCAGGTATGGGTGAGGCCCAGGTGACAACCCCACTCACCAATTCCAGGTGAGGCCAACCTGCATGTCAGAGCCACCAGATCCAGGTGAGGTCCAGGAGGGACCACAGTCACAAGGTCCAGGTGAGGCGCAGGTGGCAACAGGATTCACCAAGTCCAGGTGAGGCCCAGGTGGCGACCAGTCACCAGATCCAGGTGCGGACCTGCTAAGGACCAGATTCACCAGGCCCAAGTGAAGCCCAAGGGGTGACCAGAGTCACCAGGTAAGGGTGAGGCCCAGAGGGGAACCAGAGTAACCAGTTTAGTTTGAGGCCCAGAATGGGACCAGTGGTCCCGGGTCAAAGTGAGCCCTAGGTGTGGAATAGAGGATCCAGGTCCCAATGATGCCTGGGTGAGGACCAGAGTCACTAGGGCCATGCAGGCCCAGATAGGGAACAGAATCAGTACATCCTGGTGAGGCATAGAATAAGACCACAATCACCAGTATCAGGTGTGCCCCTTGTGAGAACCAGAGCCACTCTATCCAGGTGAGTCCCAGGTCCATGTGAGGCCCACGTGAGGACCAGATTCATCAGGTCAAATTGAGGCATAGCTGGGGACAAGAGTCATCAGTTCTGGGTGCGGCCTAGGTGGGGCAAGATTCAGCATTTCTGAGTTAGTTCAAAGTGGGGACGAGAGACACCAGTACAGGTGAGGCCAACCTGAGACCAGAGTCACCAGATCCAGGTGAGGTCCACGTTGGAAAGAGAGTCACCAGGTCCAGGAGAGGTCCAGGTGGGGAACAGAGTCACCAGATCGAGGTGAAGTCCAGGTGGGGACGAGAGTCTCCAGATCCAGGTGAAGCCCATGTGGGGACCAGAGTCACTAGGTCCAGATGAGGCCCAGGTGAAGATCAGAGTGAACAGGTACATGTGAGGCCCCGGCGGGGATCACATCCAAAATGCCACGTGAGGCCGGCTAGGGGACCATGGTCAACAGGTCTACCTGAGGCCCAGGTGTGGAACACTGTAACCCTGTCTAGGTGAGTCCCCAGTAGTGACAAGAGTCACCACGTCCAGTTGAGGCCAAATTGGGAACCAGGATCACCAGGTGCAGGGGAGGCCTTTGAAAGAACCTGAGTCAACAGTTCGAGGTCAGGCGCAGGTGCCAACCAGGGTCAGCACGTCCAAGTCAGGCCAAAGTTGGGTTCACAGTCACTAGGGCACGGTGAGACTCAGAGGGGGACCAGAGTCACGTGGTCCATGTGAGGTCCAGTTGTGGAACACAGTCACCGGGTCTCAATTTTGTCCAGTTGAAGACCATGGACAACAGGGCCAGGTGAGGACCGGATTGGGACCGGAGTCCCCAAATCCAGGTGAAGCCCAGGTGGGGACCACAGTCACAAGATCCAGGGTAGTCTCAGGTGCAGACCAGAATCACCAGGTCCTGGTGAGGTGCAGGTGGCAACCACACACACCAGGTCCCGGTGAGGCCCTGGTGCGGACCAGATGCTCGAGGTACATGAGAAGTTAGAAACACTGCAGTCACCAGTTCCACATGATCTCCATGTGGGAATGAGAATCACCAGTTACAGGTGAGGACCAGGTGGGGATCTGACTCACCATGTCCAGGTGAGACCCTGGTGGGAACCAGTGTCACCATGTTCATGTGTGCACCAGGTCAACACCAGAGTTAACAGGTCCGGCTGGGTCACTGTTAGTGAACAGTGTAACCGTATCCTGATGCTACCAAGGTGGGTACCAGAGACACCAGGTCCTGGTGAGGCCCAGTTGGGACCAGAGACCTGAGGTGAGGTCCCGATGGGAACCACAGTCACCAGGTCAGGTGAGGCCATGCTTAGGATCAGAGTCACCAGTTACAGGTGAGGCACAGGTGGAGCCAGAGTCACCTGGTACAGAAGAGGCCAGTCAGGACCAGAGTTACCAGGATCAGGTCACTCCAAGTGGGAATAGAGTAACCATGTCCCGATGATGCCCAGGTAGAACCAGAGTCACCAGGCCCAGATGTGGCGCAGGTGGGGAGCATGTTCACTAGGTCCCGATGAGGCCCAGTTGAGGACCAGAGTCACCAGGTCTAGGTGAGGCCTAGAGGGGTACCAGATTCACCTGGTCTGGTGACATCCAGATGGGGACCAGAGTCCCCATGTCAGGCTGAGGCCCAGAGGGGATCCAGAGTCAACATATTCAGGTGAGGCTCAGGTGTGGAACAGAGTATCCAGGTCATAATGGTCCACAGGTGAGGACCAGAGTCACCAGATCTGGGTGAATCCCAGTTAGCATCAGAGTCAGCAGTTCCAGGTTAGCCAAGAAGGAGTCCACAGCAATCAGGTCCAGGTGGGGAAGAAAGTCAACAGGACTGGGTGAGGCTCAGATGGGGACCAGATTCACCAGGCCCAGGTGATTCCCATGTGGTGACCAGTGTTACCAGTTCCGGGTGACCACCAGGTAAGGTCCAGATTCACCAGGTCCAAGTGAGGCCCACGTGGGGACCTATGTCACTAGGCAAGGGTGAGACCCAAGTGAGAAACCCACTCACCAGGTCCAGGTGAGGGCAACCTGCAGGCCATGCAGAGGAACCAGGTCCCAATGATGCCCAGGTAGGGACGAGAGTTACCAGGTCCAGGTGAGGCCAACCTACAGGCCATGCAGTGGAACCATGTCCCGATGATGCCCAGGTAGGGACCAGAGTCACCAGGTCCAAATGAGGCCCAGATGGAGCATATTCACTAGGTCCAGGTGAGGCCCAGTTGAGGACCAGAGTCACCAGACCTGGTTGAGGCCCAGAGGGTTAACATAATCCCCTGGTCCAGGTGACATCCATATGGGGACCAGAGTCACCAGGTCAGGTTGATAGCCAGGGAGATCCAGAGTCATCATGTCCAGGGGAGCCTCAGGTGTGGAACAGAGTCACCAGGACCAATGATGCCCAAGTGAGGACCAGAGTAACCAGGTACAAGTGAGGCCCCGGTGGGGATCAGAGGCAACAGGTCCATGTGAGGTAGGCTTGGGGACCATGGTCAACAGGTTTATTGAGGCCCAGGTGTGGAACACTGTAAGCAGGTCCAGTTGAGTCCCCAGTGGTGACAAGAGTCACCAGGTCCAGGTGAGGCCCGGTGGGGACCAGGATCACCAGGTACAGGGGAGGCCCTTGAAAGAACCAGAGTCAACAGTTCGACGTCAGGCGAAGGTTCCAACCAGGGTCAGCAGGTCCAAGTCAGGCCAAAGTGGGTTTCACAGTCACTAGGGCACGGTGAGACCTAGAGGGGAACCAGAGTCACGTGGTCCAGGTGAGTTCCAGTTGTGGAACACAGTCACCGCGTCCCAATTTTGCCCAGTTGTGGACCATGGTCAACAGGGCCATGTGAGCCCCAGATGGGGACCGGAGTCCCCAAATCCAGGTGAAGCCCAGGTGGGGACCACAGTAACTAGATCCAGAGTAGTCTCAGGTGCAGACCAGAATCACCAGGTGCAGGTGAGATGCAGGTGGCAACCACACTGACCTGGTCCTGGTGAGGGCATGGTGGGGACCAGAGTCACGAGTTACATGAGAAGCTAGAAACACTGAAACCATCAGGTCCACATGATGTCCTTGTGGAAACGAGAATCACCAGTTACAGGTGAGGACCATTGGGGATCTGAGTCACCATGTCCAGGGGAGACCAAGGTGGGAACCAGTGTCACCATGTACAGGTGTGGCCCAGGTGAAGACCAGAGTTAATAGGTCCGGCTGGGTCACTGTTAGTGAACAGTGTAACCATATCCTGATGCTACCCAGGTTGGTACCAGAGACTCCAGGCCCTGGTGAGTCCCAGGTGGGACCAGAGACATGAGGTCCAGGTGAGGTCCCGATGGGAACCACAGTCACCAGGTCAGGTGAGGCCATGCTTAGAATCAGAGTCACAGTTACAGGTGAGGCCCAGTTAGAGCCAGAATCACCTGGTACAGAGAGGCCAAGTCAGGACCAGAGTTACCAGGATCAGGTCAGTCCCAGTGGGGAATAGAGTAACCATGTCCCGATGATGCCCACGTAGAACCAGAGTCACCATGTCCAGATGAGGCGCAGGTGGGGAGCATATTCACTAGGTCCCGGTGAGGCCCAGTTGAGGACTAGAGTCACCAGGTTTGGTTGAGGCCTAGAGGGGTACCAGATTCACCTGGTCTAGGTGACATCCAGATGGGGACCAGTATCACCATGACAGGGGGAGGCCCAGAGTGGATCCAGAGTCATCATGTCCAGGTGAGGCTCAGGTGTGGAAAGAGTATCCAGGTCATAATGATCCACAGGTGAGGACCAGAGTCAGCAGATCTGGGTGAGGCCCAGTTAGGATCAGAGTCACCAGTTCCAGGTGAGGCCAAGAACGAGTCCACAGCAATCAGGTCCAGATGGGGAACAAAGTCACCAGGACTGAGTGAGGCCCAGATGGGGACCAGATTCACCAGGCCCAGGTGATTCCCAGTTGGTGACCAGGTTACGTGTTAGGGGTGAGGACCAGGTAAGGACCAGATTCACCAGGTCCAAGTGCGGCCCACGTGGCGACCTGTGTCACTAGGTATGGGTGAGGCCCAGGTGGCAACCCCACTCACCAGGTCCAGGTGAGGCCAACCTGCAGGCCATGCAGAGGCACCATATCCCGATGATGCCCAGGTAGGGACGAGAGATACCAGGTCCAGCTGAGGCCAACCTGCAGGCCATGCAGTGGAACCATGTCCCGATGATGCCCAGGCAGGGACCAGAGTCACCAGGCCCAAATGAGGCCCAGATGGAGCATATTCACTAGGTACAGGTGAGGCCCAGTTGAGGACCAGAGTCACCAGATCTGGTTGAGGCCTAGAGGGGTACCAGAATCACCTGGTCCAGGTGACATCCAGATGGGTCCAGAGTCACCAGATCAGGGTGAGGCCCAGAGAGGTTCCAGAGTCATCATGTCCAGGTGAGGCTCAGGTATGGAACAGAGTCACCAGGTACCAAAGATGCCCAGGTGAGGACCAGAGTCACCAGGTCTGGGTGAAGCGCAGATAGGATCAGAGTCACCAGTTCCAGGTGAGGGCAAGAAAGAGTCCACAGCAATCAGGTCCAGGGTCGGAACAAAGTCACCAGGACTGGGTGAGGCCCAGATGGGTACCAGATTCACCAGGTCCAGGTGAGTCCCAGGTGGTGACCAGAGTCTCCGGGTCTGGGAGAGGACCAGGTAAGTAACAGGTTCACTGGGTCCAAGAGGCCCACGTGGAGACCTGAGTCACCAGGTATGGGTGAGGCCCAGGTGGCAACCCCACTCACCAGGTCCAGGTGAGGTCCACCTGCAGGCTAGAGTCACCAGATCCAAGTGAGGCCCTAGTGGGGACCGGAGTCACCAGGTAATTGTGAGTCTACAAGAACACCACAGGCACCAGGTCCAGGTGTGGTTCATGTGGGAAAGAGAGTCACTAGGTCCAGGTGAGCCCCAGGTGGGGACCAGTCACCAGTTCCAGATTGAGGCCTAGGTGGGGGGACCAGAGTCATCAGGAGCACTGAGGCAAAACTGCGGAGCAAATTTATCATGTCCAGGTGAGGCCAGGTAGAGGTACAGAGTAACCATGTCCCATTGATTGCCAGGTGGGAAAAGAGTCACAAGGTCCAGACGAGGCCTATGTGAGGAGTAGATTCACCAGGTCCTGTTGAGCCCAGTGTGGACACGGGTGGTCCCCAGCTCCGGGTTGAGTCCCAGAGGGGGACCAGAGTCACCCGGTTTAGTGATAACCAGGTGAGGACCAGAGTCACCACGTCAGGGTGAGGCCCAGAGGGAGACGAGAATCACTAGGTTCAAGTGAGGCCCCGATTTTGGAACTGTGAAACCAGGTCCCATGATGCCATATGAGGACCTGAGTCACCAGGTCCAGTGATGTCCCTGTGGGAAACCCGTCACCCGAATTCGGTGATGGCCAAGGTGGGACCACAGTCACCAGGTCCAGGTGAGGCCCAGGTAAATAAGAGAGTATCCAGGTCCCAATGATGCCCAGGTAAGGACCAGAGTCCACAGGTCCAGGAGAGGCCCAAATATGGATCAGATTCATTGTGTTCCAGGTGAGGCCAGATGGAGACCACAGGAACCAGTTCCAGGAGAGCCCATATGGGAATCAGAGCCACCAGATCCAGGTGAGTCCAGGAGGGACCACAGTCACAAGGTCCAGGTGAGGCGCAGGTGGCAACATGATTCACCAAGTCCAGGTGAGGCCCACGTCGTGACCTGTCACCAGATCCAGGTGCGGAACAGCTAAGGACCAGATTCACCAGGCCCAAGTGAAGCCCAAGGGGTGACCAGATTCACCAGGTAAGGGTGAGGCCCAGAGGGGGAACCAGAGTAACCAGTTTAGATTGAGGCCCAGAATGGGGCCAGA
>NW_023330607.1:33222-94178 GCF_011100685.1 Canis lupus familiaris
CATGGTGACACTCTGGTCCCCATCTGGAAGTCACCTAGACCAGGTGAATCTTGTACACCTCTTGGCGTCAACTTGACCTGGTGACTCTGGTCCTCAACTGGGCCTCACCGGACCTAGTGAACATGCTCCCCAACTGCGCCTCATCTGGACCTGGTGACTCAGGTTCTACCTGGGCTTCATCGGGACATTGTTACTCTGTTCCCCACTGGGACTGACCTGATCCTGGTAACTCTGGTCCTGACTTTGGCCTCTTCTGTACCAGGTTACTCTGGCTCGACCTGGGCCTCACTTGTAACTCGTGACTCTATCCTAAGCATGGCCTCACCTGAAATGGTGACTGTGGTTCCCATCGGGACCTCACCTTGACCTCATGTCTCTGGTCCCTCCTGGGCCTCACCAGGACCTGGTGTCTCTTGTACCCACCTGGGTAGCATCAGGATATGGTTACACTGTTCACTATCAGTGACCCACCGGACCTATTAACTCTGGTCTTCACTGGGCCACACCTGGACATGCTGACACTGGTTCCCACCTGGGTTTCACCTGGACATGGTGAGTCGGATCCCCACGTGGTCCTCACGTGTAACTGGTGATTCTCGTTCCCACATGGACATCATGTGGACCTGATGGCTTCAGTTTTTCTAGCCTCTCATGTACCTAGTGACTCTGGTCCCCAAGGGTCCCACCGGACCTGGTGTGTGTGGTCGCCACCTGTACCTCACCTGGACCCGGTGATTCTGGTCTACACCTGAGACTACCCTGGATCTGGTGACTGTGGTCCCCACCTGGGCTTCACCTGGATTTCGGGACTCCGGTCCCCATCTGGGCTCACCTGGCCTGTTGACCATGGTCCTCAACTGGGCAAAATTGTGACCCGTTGACTGTGTTCCACAACTGGACCTCACCTGCAGGTGACTCTGGTCCCCCTCTGGGTCTCACCGTGCCCTAGTAACTGTGAACCCCACTTTGGCCTGACTTCGACCTGCTGAACCTGGTTGCTACCTGCCCCCTCGAAATGTTGACTCTGGTTCTTTCAAGGGCCTCCCCTGTACCTGGCGATCCTGGTGTCCACCTTGCCCTCACCTGCACGTGGTGACTCTTGTCCCCAACGGGGACTCACCTGGACCTGCTTACTGTGTTCCACACCTGGGCCTCAAGTAGACCTGTTGACCATGGTCCCCAAGCCGTCCTCACATGGACCTGTTGCCTCTGAACCCCACCGGGGCCTCACGTGTACCTGGTAACGCTGGTCCTCACCTGGGCATCATTGGTACCTGGTGACTCTGTTCCACACCTGAGGCTCCCCTGGACATGATGACTCTGGAACCTCTCTGGGCATCAACCTGACCTGGTGACTCTGGTCCCCATATGGATGTCACCTGGACCAGGAATCATGGTACTTCTCTGGGCTTCAACCAGGTCTGGTGACTCTGGTCCTCAACTGGGCCTAACCTACCTAGTGATTATGCTCCATCTGGGCTCATTTGGACCTGGTGACTCTGGTCCCTACCTGGGCATCATCGGACATGGTTCCACTGCATGGCCTGTAGGTTGGCCTCACCTGGACCTGGTAACTCTCGTCCCTACCTGGGCATCATTGGGACCTGGTTCCTCTGTATGGCCTGCAGTTTGGCCTCACCTGGACCTGGTGAGTGGGTTTGTCACCTGGGCCTCACCATGCCTAGTGACACAGGTCCCCACGTGGGCCTCACTTGGACCTGGTGAATCTGGTCCTTACCTGGTCCTCACCCGGAACTGGTAACTCTGGTCACCACCTGGGAATCACCTGGGCCTGGTGAATCTGGTCCCCATCTGGGCCTCATCCAGTCCTGGTGACTTTGTTCCCCACCTGGACCTGATTGCTGTGGACTCCTTCTTGGCCTCACCTGGAACTGGTGACTCTGATCCTAACTGGGCCTCACCCAGTTCTGGTGACTCTGGTCCTCATCTGTGGACCATTATGAGCTGGATAAACTCTTCCACCCCTGAGCCTCACCTGGATGATGACTCTGGAGCCCCTCTGGGCCTCAGCCTGATATGGTGACTCTGGTCCCTATCCGTATGTCACCTCACCAGGTGAATCTGGTACCCTCTATGCCTCAACTTGACCTGGTAAATCTGGTCCTCAACTGGGCCTCACCGGGACCTAGTGAACATGCTCCCCACCTGGCCTCATCTGGACCTGGTGACTCTGGTTCTACCTGGGCATCATCGGGACATGGTTACTCTATTCCCACTGGGACTGACCTGATCCTGGTAACTCTGGTCCTGACTTTGGCCTCTTCTGTACCAGGTGACTTGGCTCCACCTCGGCCTCACCTGTAACCTGTGACTCTGATCCTAAGCATGGCCTCACCTGACCTGGTGACTGTGGTTCCCATCGGGACCTCACCTGGACCTCATGTCTCTTGTCCCACCTGGGCCTCACCAGGACCTGGCGTCTCTGGGACCCTCCTGGGTAGCATCAGAATATGGTTACAGTGTTCACTAACAGTGCGCCAGCCGGAACTATTAACTCTGGTCTTCACCTGGGCCACACCTGCACATGGTGACACTGGTTCCCACCTGGGTCTCACCTGGACATGGTGAGTCGTATCCCCACCTGGTCCTCACCTATAACTGGTGATTCTCGTTCCCACATGGAGATCATGTGGACCTGTTGTCCGCAGTGTTTCTAGCTTCTTTTTTTTAATTTTTATTTATTTATGATAGTCACAGAGAGAGAGGCAGAGACACAGGCAGAGGAGGAGCAGGCTCCATGCACAGGGAGTTCGACGTGGGATTCGATCCCGGGTCTCCAGGATCGCGCCCTGGGCCAAAGGCAGGCGCCAAACCGCTGCGCCACCCAGGGATCCCATGTGTTTCTAGCTTCTCATGTACCTCGTGACTCTGGTCCCCACCAGGGCCTCACTGGGACCTGGATACTCTATTCCACAATTGGGCCTCACTTTGACCAGGGACCTCTGGTCCCATTCTGAGCCTCAAACTAAACTGGTTACTCTGGTACCCCCTCTAGGCCTCACCCTTACCTGGTGACTCTGGTCACCCCTTGGGATTCACATGGGCTGGTGAATCTGGTCCTAAGCTGGTCCGCACCTGGATCTGGGACTGGACCCACCGGGCCTCACCTGGATTTGGTGAATCCTGTTGCCACCTGCGCCTCACCTGGACTTTGTGACTGTGGTCCCACCTGGACCTCACATGGATCTGGTGGCTCTGGTTCCCATATGGGGCTCTTCTGGACCTGGTTCCTGTGGTCTCCATCTGGCCTCCCCTGGAAAACAATGACTCTGATCCATATTTGTGCCTCTCCTGGACCTGTTGACTCTGGACCTTACCTGGGCATCATTGGGACCTGGATACTCTCTTATATACCTGGGCCTCACATGGAGCTGGTGACTGTGGTCCCACCTGGGCCTCACCTGGACGAGGTGACTGGTTCCCACAGGGACCTCCCCTGGGCCTGGTGACTCAGGTCCTCATATGTGCATCATGGGACTTATTTCTCAGTTCCACATCGGGGCCTCACCTGGACCTAGTGATTCTCGTTCCCCTCTGGGCCTCATCCTGACGTGGTGACTCTGGTCCGCATGTGACTCACACCAGAACCGGGTGACTCTGGTCCCCCTCTGGGAATCACCCAGAGCTTGGGACACTGATACTCAACTGGGCCTCAACAGGACCTGGTGAATCTACTCCTCACTTAGGCCTCGTCTGGACCTTGTGATTCTTTTCCCACCTGGCATCTATGGGACATTTTTACTCTGTTCCCCACCTGGGCCTCACTTGGACATGATAACTTTGCTCCATACTTTGGCCTCAACTCGTCCCGATGACTCTGGTCCCCCCACATAGGCCTCAATCTGGACCTGGAGACTGTCATCCACACCTGGGTCTCACCTGGACCTTGTGACTCTCGTTCCCACATGAATCACACCTGGACCTGGTGACTGTGGTGTACTTGTAGACTCACATTTACCTGGTGACTCTGGCCCCATAGGGCCTCACCTGGATCTGCTGACTCTGGCCTGCAGGTTGGCCTCACCTAAACTTGGTTAGTGGGATGCCACCTGGGTGTCACCCATACCTGGTGACTCAGGTCCCACGTGGGCCTCTTTGTCCTGGTGAATCTGGCCCTTACCTGGTCTGCTCCCAGACCCTGGGAATCTTGTCACAACCTGGGCCTCACCTAGACCTGGTGAATCTGGTCACCATCTGGGCCTAACCCAGTCTGGTGACTATGTTCCCCACTGGACGTGTTTGCTCTGGACTCTTTCTTGCCCTCACCTTGAACTGGTGACTCTGATCCTATCTGTGCGTCACCCAGACCTGGTGACTCTCGTCCTCACCTGGGCATCATTGGTACCTGGTTACTCTGTTCCACACCTGAGCCTCACCTGGTCATGAGGTCTCTGGGACCTCTCTGGGCCTCACCCTGACCTGGTGATCTGGGTCCCCATCTGGATGTCACCTGGACCAGGTGATTCTGGAACCCCTCTAGGACTCAACCAGATCTGGTGACTCTTGTCCTCAACTGGGCCTCACCTGTACCTAGTGAATATGCTCCATCTGGGCCTCATTTGGATCTGGTGACTCTGGTCACTCACTGGGCATCATCGGGAAATGGTTCCACTGCATGGCCTGCTGGTTGCCTCACCTGGACCTGGTAACACTGGTCCCTACCTGGGCATCATCGGGTCATCTGACCTGGTGAGTGGGGTTCCCTCCTGGATCTTACCCATGCCTGGTGACACAGGTCCCCACGTGGGCCTCACTTGGACCTGGTGAATGTTGTCCTACCTAGTCCTCACCCGGAAGTGGTAAACCTGGTCACCACCTGGGCATCACCTAGTCCTGGTGACTTTGTTCCCCACCTGGACCTGATTGCTGTGGACACCTTCTTGGCCTCACCTGGAAGTGGTAACTCTGATCCTAACTGGGCCTCTCCCAGATCTGGTTATTCTGGTCCTCACCTGTGGACCATTATGACTGGATACTCTGTTCCACACCTGAGCCTCACCTGGACTGTTGACTCTGGATCCCCTCTGGGCACACCCTGACATGGTTACTCTGGTCCCCATCTGGATGTCACCTAGACCAGTTGAGTCTGGTACCCCTGGGCCTCAACCAGATCTGGTGACTCTGGTCCTCAACTGGGCCTCACCTGGACCTAGTGAATATGCTCCATCTGGGCCTCATTTGGACCTGGTGACTCTGGTCCTACGTGGGCTACATCGGAACATGGTTCCACATAATGGTCTGCAGGTTGGCCTCTTCTTGACCTGGAAACTCTGGTCCCTATCTGGGCATCATCGGGACACGGTTCCTCTGCATGGCCTGCAGGTTGGCGTCACCTGGACCTCGTACCTCTGGTCCCTACCTGGGCATCATCGGGACACGGTTCCCTGCATGGCCTGCAGGTTGGCCTCACCTAGACCTGGTGAGTGGGCTTGCCACCTGGGCCTCACCCATACCTGGTGACACAGGTCTCACGTGGGCCTCACTTGGACCTGGTGAATCTGGTCCTTACCTGGTCCTCACCCGGAACTGGTAACCCTGTCACCACCTGGGAATCACCTGGACCTGGTGAATCTGGTCCCATCTGGGCCTCACCCAGTCTGGTGACTTTGATCCCCACCTGGACCTGATTGCTGTGGACTCCTTTTGGCCTCAACTGGAACTTGTGACTCTGCTCCTAACTGGCCTCACCCAGATCTGGTGATTCTGGTCTTCACATGTGGACCATTATGACCTGGATACTCTGTTCCACACCTGAACCTCAACTGACATGATGATTCTGGATGCCCTCTGGGCCTCACCCTGACATGGTGACTCTGGTCCCCATCTGGCGTCCCCTAGACCAGGTGAATCTGGTACCCTCTAGGCGTCAACTAGACCTGGTGACTCTGGTCCTCATCTGGGCCTCACCTGGACCTAGTGAATATTCTCCCCCTGCGCCGCGCTGGACCTGGTGACTCTGATTCTACCTGGGCATCATTGGGACATGGGTACTGTATTACCCACTGGGACTGACCTGATCCTGGCAACTCTGGTCCTGACTTTGGCCTCTTCTGTACCAGGTGACTCTGGCTCCACCTGGGCCTCACCTGTACCTGGTGACTCTGATCCTAAGCATGGTCTCACCTGACCTGGTGACTGTGGTTCCCATCGAGACCTCACCTGGACCTAATGTCTCCGGTTACACCTGGGCCTCACCAGGACCTGGTGTCTCTGGTACCCACATGGGTAGCATCAGGATATGGTTACACTGTTCACTAACACTCATCCAGCCGGACCTAATAACTCTGGTCTTCACCTGGGGCACACGAGCTATGCCTCAATTCGACCTGATGAATCTGGTCCTCACGTGGGACTCACCTGGTCCTGGGACTCAGCTGGATAGAGTGGCTCTGGTTCTCACAAGGGGCTCACCTGATACTGCTGAATGTGGTCTTATTCTAGCCTCACCAGGACCTAGTGATTCTGTTCCCCATTTCCCCTCTGGGACTGCATCGCCCTAGTGACTCTGGTCCTCACCCAGGTGTCATTGTGACCTGGATACTCTATTCCACACCTGGGCCTCACTTTGACCAGGGACCTCTGGTCCCATTCTGGGCCTCAAACTAAACTGGTTACTGTGGTCCCCCCTCTGGGCCTCACCCCTGCCCTGGTGACTCTGGTCACCCGTTGGGCTTCACTTGGGCCTGAGAATCTGGTCCTTATTTTCCGCACCTGGTTCTGGTGACTGGTCGCCACCTGGGCCTCACCTGGACTTGGTGAATCCTGTTGCCTCCTGCGCCTCACCTGGACCTTGTGACTCAGGTCCTCATATGGGCTTCATGGGACCTGGTTCTCAGTTCCACATCGGGGCCTCATCTGGACCTAGTGATTCTCGTCCCCTCTGGGCCTCACCCGGACGTGGTGATTCTGGTCCCCACATGGATATCACCAGAACCGGGTGACTCTGGTCCCCCTCTGGGACTCACCGGAGCTGGGACACTGGTCCTCAGCTGATCCTCAACAGGACCTGGTGAATCTACTCCTCACTTAGGCCTCGTTTGGACCTTGTGACTCTTTTCTCACCTGACATCAATGGACATGGTTATTCTGTTCCCCACCTGGGCGTCACCTGGACATGATAACTTTGCTCCACACTTTGGCCTCAACTGGTCCTGATGACTCTCGTCCCCCCACCGAGGCCTCAATCTGGACCTGGTGACTGTGGTCCCCACCTGGGTCTCACCTGGACCTGGTGACTCTCGTTCCCACATGAAACACACCTGGACCTGGTGACTGTTTTTTTTTTTGTTGTAGACTCATTTACCTGGTGACTCCGGTCCCCACTAGGCCTCATGGATCTGGTGACTCTGGCGTGCAGGTTGGCCTCACCTGGACCTGCTGAGTGGGGTTGCCACCTGAGCTTCACCCATACCTGGTGACTCAGGAACCCACGTGGTTCTCTTGGACCTGGTGAATCTGGTCCTTACATGGTCCTCTCCCAGACCCGGGGATTCTGGTCACCTCCTGGGCCCCCTGGACCTGGTGAATCTCTTCCCCATCTGGGCCTCAACCAGTCCTGGTGAGTTTGTCCCCACCTGGACCTGATTGCTTTGGACTCTTTCTTGGCCTCACCTGGAACTGGTGACTCTTATCCTCTCTGTCAGTGACTCAGGCCTGGAGACTCTGGTCCCCATCTAGATGTCACCTGGACCAGGTGATTTCTGGTACCCCTCTAGGTGTAAACCAGATCTGGTGTCTCTGGTCCTCAACTGGGCCTCGTTTGGACCTAGTGAATATGCTCCATCTGGGCCTCATTTGGACCTCGTGACTCTCTTCCCTACCTGGGCATCATCGGGACAAGGTTCCACTGCATGGCCTTTAGGTTGGCCGCACCTGGACCTGGTAACTGTGGTTCTACCTGGGCATCATCGGGACGTGGTTACTCTATTCCCAGTGGACTGACCTGATCGTGGTAACTCTGGTCCTGACTTTGGACTCTTCTGTGCCATGTGACTCTGGCTCCCCCTGGAACTCACCTGTAAGTGGTGACTCTGATCCTAAGCATGGCCTCTCCTCACCTGGTGACTGTGGTTTCCATCGGTACCTCACCTGGACCTCATGTCTCTGGTCCCAACTGGGACTCACCAGGACTTGTATCTGGTACCACCTGAGTAGCATCAGGATATGGTTACACTGTTCACCAACAGTGACGCGGCCGGACCTATTAACTCTCGTTCTTCACCTGGTCCACACTTGGACATGGTGACACTGGTTCCCACCAGGGTCTCACCTGGACATGGGACTCAGATCCCCACCTGGTCCTCACCTGTAACTTGTAATTCTCGTTCCCACATGGACATCATGTGGACCTGGTGGCTGCAGTGTTACTAGCTTCTCATGTACCTCGTGACTCTGGTCCCCACCAGGGCCTCACCGGGACTTGGTGAGTGTGGTTGCCACCTGCACCTCACCAGGACCTGCTGATTCTGTGTCCACCTGAGACTACCCTGGATCTGGTGACTGTGGTCCCCACCTGGCTTCACCTGAATTTGGGGACTCCGGTCCCCATCTGGGCCTCAACTGGCCCTGTTGACCCTTGGTCCTCAACTGTGTAGAATTGGGACCCGGTGACTGTATTCCACAACTTGATCTCACCTGGACAAGTGACTTTGGTCCCCCTCTGGGTCTCACTGTGCCCTAGTGACTGTGAACCGCACTTGGCCTGACTTGGACCTGCTGACCCTGGTTGCCACCTGCGCCTGACCTCAAACTTTTGACTCTGGTTCTCTCAAGGGCCTCCCCTGTACCTGGTGATCCTGGTCCCCAACTGGTCCTCAACTGGACGTGGTGACTCTTGTCACCACCGGGGACTCACCTTGACATGATTACTTTGTTCCACACCTGGGCCTCAGGTAGACCTGTTGACTATGGTCCCCAAGCCGGCCTCACGTGGACCTTTTGGCTCTGATCCCCGCCGGGGGCTCACGTGTATCTGGTAACTCTGATCCTCACCTGGGCCTCATCTGGACCTAGTGACTCTGGTCCCCACCTGGGCTTCACCTGGATCTGGTGACTCTGGTCCCCACCTGGACCTCTCCTGGACTTGGTGACTCTCTTTCCAACATGGACCTCACCTGGATCTGGTGACTCTGGTCCGAATCTGGACCTCTCCTGGACCTGGTGTCTCTCTTGCCCACTTTGACCTAACTCAGAACTGCTGAATCTTGCTCCCCTATTACGCACCCAGACCTGGTGACTCTTGTCCCTAGCTATGCCTCAATTCGACCTGATGAATCTGGTCCTCACGTGGACTCACATTTACCTGGGACTCAGCTGGAAAGAGTGGCTCTGTTTCCCACTAGGGGCTCACCTGGTACTGCAGAATGTGGCCTTATTCTATGCCTCACCAGAACCTAGTGATTCTGTTCCCCATCTGGGCCTGCATGGCCTTAGTGACTCTGGTCCTCACTCAGGCGCATTGGGACCAGGATACTCTATTCCACACCTGGGCCTCACTTTTACCAGGAACCGCTGGTCCCATTCTGGGCCTCAAACTAAACTGCTTACTCTGGTTCCCCCTCTTAACCTCACCCTTACCTGATGACTCTGGTCACACCCTTGGGCCTCTCCTGGGCCTGGTGACTCTGGCCTGCAGGTTGGCCTCACCTGGACTTGATTAGTGGGATGCAACCTGGGCCTCACCCATACCTGGTGACTCAGGTCTCCACGTGGGCCTCTTGGACCTGGTGAATCTGGTCCTTACCTGGTCCTCTCCCAGACCTGGGGACTCTGGTCACCACCTGGGAATCACCTGGGCCTAGTGAATCTGGTCCCCATCTGGGCCTCCACGAGTCCTGGTGACTTTGTTCCCCACCTTGACCTGATTGCTGTGGACTCTTTCATGGCCTCACCTGGACCTGGTGACTCTGATCCTATCTGCGTGTCACCCAGACCTGGTGACTCTGGTCCTCACCTGGGCGTCATTGGTACCTGGTGACTCTGTTCCACACCTGAGCCTCACCTGGACATTAGGCTCTGCACTCTGGAACCACCTGGGCCTAACCCTGACCTGGTGACTCTGGTCTCCATCTGGATGTCACATGGACCAGGTTTTTTTTTTTTTTTTTTTTTTTTTTTTTTATTTATTATTTATGATATCACACAGAGAGAAGAGAGAGAGAGAGGCAGAGACACAGGCAGAGGGAGAAGCAGGCTCCATGCACCGTAAGCCGACATGGGATTCGATCCCGGGTCTCCAGGATCGCGCCTTGGGCCAAAGACAGGCGCTAAAACCGCTGCGCCACCCAGGGATCCCGGACCAGGTTTTTTTTGTACCCCTCTAGGCCTCAACCAGTTCTGGTGACGCTGGTCCTCAACTGGCCTCACCTGGACCTATTGAATATGCTCCATCTGGGCCTCATTTGGACCTGGTGACTCTCTTCCCTACCTGGGCATCATCGGGACATGGTTCCACTGCATGGCCTTCAGGTTGGCCGGACCTGGACCTGGTAACTGTTGTTCTACTTGGGCATCATCGGGACACTCTTCCTCTGCATTGCCTGCACGGTGGCCTCACCGGGACCTGGTGAGTGGGGTTGCCACTTGGGCCTCACCCATACCTGGTGACCCAGGTGCCCACGTGGGACTCACTTGGACCTGGTGAATCTGGTCCTTACCTGCTCCTCACCCGGAACTGCTAACTCTGGTCACCACCTGGGAATCACCTGGGCCTGGTGAATCTGGTCCCCATCTGGGCCTCACCCAGTCCTGGTGATTTTGTTCCCCACCTGGACCTGATGCTGTGGACTCCTTCTTGGCCTCACTTGGAAGTGGTGACTCTGATCGTAGCTGGGCCTC
This sequence comes from Canis lupus familiaris, assembly GCF_011100685.1. Classification (NCBI taxonomy): domain Eukaryota; kingdom Metazoa; phylum Chordata; class Mammalia; order Carnivora; family Canidae; genus Canis; species Canis lupus. The sequence goes on from NW_023330607.1 coordinate 44,080, forward strand.
ACCCAGATCTGTGACTCTGGTCCTCACCTGTGGACCATTATGACCTGGATACTCTGTTCCACACCTGAGCCTCACCTGACATGATGATCTCACCAAGGCCTCACCATGACATGGTGACTCTGGTCCCCATCTGGGCCTCACCTGGACCTAGTGAATATTCTCCCCACCTGCGCCGATGGACCTGGTGACTCTGATTCTACCTGGGCATCATTGGGACATGGTTACTGTATTACCACTGGGACTGACCTGATCCTGGTAACTCTGGTCCTGATTTGGCCTCTTCTGTACCAGGTGACTCTGGATCCACCTTGGGTTCACCGGTAACTCGTGACTCTGATCCTAAGCATGGCCTCACCTGAACTGGTGACTGTAGTTCCCATCGGGACCTCACCTGGACCTCATGTCTCCGGTTACACCTGGGCCTCACCAGGACCTGGTGTCTCTGGTACCTACCTGGGTAGCATCAGGATATGGTTACACTGTTCACTAACACTCATCCAGTAGGACCTAATAACTCTGGCCTTCACCTGGGCCACACATGGACATGGTGACACTGGTTCCCACCTGGGTCTCACCTGGACATGGTGAGTCGGATCCCCACCTGTTCCTCACCTGTAACTGGTGATTTTCGTTCCCACATGGACATCATGTGGACCTGGTGGCTGTAGTGTTTCTAGATTCTCATGACCCTCGTTACTCTTGTCACCACCAGGGACATACCTGGACCTGGTTACTGTGTTCCACACATGGGCCTCAAGTACACTTGTTGACCATGGTGCCCAAGCCGGCCTCACATGGACCTGTTGCCTCTGATCCCCACCGTGGCCTCACGTGTACCTGGTAACTCTGGTCCTCACCTGGGCCTCATCTAGACCTAGTGACTCTGGTCCCCACCTGGGCTTCACTTGGATCTGGTGACTCTGGTCCCCACCGGGACTTCACCTGGATCTGGTGACTCTGGGACCCACCTGGAACTGTCCTGGACCTGGTGACTCTCTTTCCAACATGGACCTCACCTGGATCTCGTGACTCTGGACCTCAGTTTGGCCTCACATGGACCTGGTGTCTCTCGTCCCCACTTGGACCTAACTCAGAACTGCTGAATCTTGCCCCACCTAGGCCGCACGCAGACCTGGTGACTCTTGTCCCACTATGCCTCAATTCGACCTGATGAATCAGGTCCTCACGTGGGCCTCACATGGATCTGGGACTCAGCTGGATAGAGTGGCTCTGGTTTCCACAAGGGGGTCACCTGATACTGCTGACTGTGGTGTTATTCTATGCCTCACCAGGACCAAGTGATTCTGTTACACATTTGGGCCTGCATGGCCCTAGTGACTCTGGTCCTCACCCAGGCATCATTGGGACCTGGATACTCTATTCCACACCTGGGCCTCACTTTGACCAGGGACCTCTGGTCCCATTCTGGGCCTCAAACTAAACTGGTTACTCTGGTTCCCCCTTTGGGCCTCACCCTTACCTGGTGACGCTGGTCACCCCTTGGGCTTCACCTGGGCCTGGTGAATCTGGTCCTTAGCTGATCCTCACCTGGATCTGGTGACTGGTCGCCACCTGGGCCTCACCTACACTTGGTGAATCCTGTTGCCACCTGCGCCTCACCTGGACCTTGTGACTCTGGTCCCACCTGGACCTCACCTGGATCTGGTGGCTCTGGTTCCCATATGGGGCTCTCCTGGACCTGGTTCCTGTGGTCTCCATCTGGCCTCACCAGGAACACAATGACTCTGATCCATATTTGGGCTTCTCCTGGATCTGTTGACTCAGGTCCTTATCTAGGCATCATTGGGACCTGGATACTCTCTTATATACCTGGGCCTAACCTGGAACTGGTGACTGTGGTCCCCCTGGGCCTCACCTGGACGACGTGACGGTTTCCCACAGGGACCTCAACTGGACCTGGTGATTCAGGTCCTCATACGGGCATCATGGGACCTGGTTTCTTAGTTATACATCAGGGCCTCACCTGGACCTAGTGATTTTCATCCCCCTGTGGGCCTCACTCTGACGTGGTGACTCTGGTCCCCACCTGGATATCACCAGTACTGGGTGACTCGCCCCCTCTGGGACTCCCCCGGAGCTGGGGACCCTGGTCCTCAACAGGGCGTAAACAGGACCTGGTGAATCTACTCCTCACTTAGGCCTCGTCTGGACCTTGTGACTGTTTTCGCACCTGGCATCAATGGGACATTGTTACTCTGTTCCACACCTGGGCCTCACCTGGACATGATAACTTTGCTCCACACTTTGGCCTCAACTGGTTCTGATGACACTGGTCGCCCCACCTTGTCCTCAATCTGGACCTGGTGACTGTGGTCCCCACCTGGGTCTCACCTGGACCTGGTGACTAAGTTCCCACATCAACCACACCTGGACCTGGTGACTGTGGTGTACTTGTAGACTCACATTTACCTGGTGACTCCTGTCCCCACTAGGGCCTCACCTGGATCTGGTGACTCTGGCCTGCAGGTTGGCCTCACCTGGACCTGGTGAGTGGGGTTGCCATCTGGGCATCACCCATACCTGGTGTCTCAGGTCACCACGTGGGCCTCTTGGACCTGGTGAATCTGGACCGTACCTGGTCCTCTCCCAGACCCGGGGACTCTGGTCACCACCTGGGCCTCACCTGGACCTGGTGAATGAATCTGTTCCCCATCTGGGCCTCACCCAGGCCTGGTGACTTTGTTGCCCACCTGGACCTGATTGCTGTGGACTCCTTCTTGGCCTCACCTGGACCTGGTGACTCTGATCTTATCTGCGCGTCGCCCAGACCTGGTCACTCTTGTCCTCACCTGGGCATCATTGGTACCTGGTGACTCTGTTCCACACCTGAGCCTCACCTGGACATGATGACTGTGGAACCACTCTGGGCCTAACCCTGACCTGGTGACTCTGGTCTCCATCTGGATGTCACCGGGACCAGGTGACTCTGGGAACCCTCTAGGCCTCAACCAGGTCTGGGGACACTGGTCCTCACCTGGGCCTCACCTGGACCTAGTGAATATGCTCCATCTGGAACTCAGTTGGACCTGGTGACTCTGGTCCCTACCTGGGCATCATCGGGATATGGATCCACTGCATGGCCTGCAGGTTGGCCTCAGCTGGACCTGGTAACTCTGGTCCCTACCTGGGCATCACCGGGACACGGTTCCTCTGCATGGCCTCCAGGTTGGCCTCACCTGGAACTAGTGACTGGGCTTGCCACCTGGGCTCACCCATACCTGGTGTCACAGGTACCCACGTGGGCCTCAATTGGACCTGGTGAATCTGGTACTTTCCCGGTACTCACCCGGACCTGGTAACCCTGGTCACCACCTGGGAATCACCTGGACCTGGTGAATATGGTCCCCCTTAGGGCCTCACCCAGTCCTGTTGACTTTCTTCCCCACCTGGACCTGATTTCTGTGGACTCCTCTTGGCCTCAACTGGAACTGGTGACTCTGAACCTAACTGGGCCTCACCCAGATCTGGTGACTCTGGTCCTCACCTGTGGACCATTATGACCTCTATACTCTGTTCCACACCTGAGCCTCACCTGGACATGATGACTCTGGAACCTCTCTGGGCCTCACCCTGACCTGGTGACTCAGGACCCATCTGGATGGCTCTGGACCAGGTGATTCTGGTACCCCTCTAGGCCTCAACAAGGTCTGGTGACACTGGTCCTCAACTAGGCCTCACCTGGACCTAGTGAATATGCTCCATCTGGGCCTCATTTGGACCTGGTGACTCTGGTCCCTAACTGGGCATCATCGGGACATGGTTCCACTGCATGGCCTTCAGGCTGGCCGCACCTGGACCTGGTAACTCTGGTTATACCTGGGCATCATCGGGACGTGGTTACTCTATTCCCCAGTGGGACTGACCTGATCGTGGTAACTCTGGTCCTGACTTTGGCCTCTCTGTACCATTTGACTCTGGCTCCACCTGGACCGCACCTGTAAGTGGTGACTCTGATCCGAAGCATCGCCTCACCTGACCTGGTGACTGTGGTTTCCATCGGTACCTCACCTGGACCTCATGTCTCTGGTCCCACCTGGGCCTCACCAGGATCTTGTCTCTAGTACCCACCTGAGTAGCATCAGGATATGGTTACACTGTTCACTAACAGTGACCCAGCCAGTCCTGTTAACTCTGGTCTTCACCGGGTCCACACCTGGACATGGTGACACTGGTTCCCACCAGGGTCTCACCTGGACATGGTGAGTCAGATCCCCACCTGGTCCTCACCTGTAACTGGTGATTCTCGTTCCCACATGGACATCACGTGGAACTGGTGGCTGCAGTGTTTCTAGCTTCTCATGTACCTCGAGAATCTGGTCCGCACCTGGGCCTCAACGGGACCTGGTGAGTGTGGTTGCCTCCTGCACCTCACCAGGACCTGGTGATTCTGGTCTGCACCTGAGACTACCCTGGATCTTGTGACTGTGGTCCCCACCTTGCCTCACCTGGATTTGGGGACTCCGATCCCCATCCGGGCCTCCCCTGGCCCTGTTGTCCATGGTCTTCGACTAGACAAAATTGGGACCCGGTGACTTTGTTCCACAACTGGACCTCACCTGGACCAGGTGACTCTGGTCTCCCTCTGGGTCTCACCATGCCCTAGTGACTGTGAACCCAACTTTGGACTGACTTGGACCTGCTGACCCTGGTTGCCACCTGCGCCTGACCTCGAACTGTTGACTCAGGTTCTTTCAAAGGCCTCCCCTGTACCTGGTGATCCTGGTCCCCAATTGGGCCTCAACTGGATGTGGTGACTCTTGTCACCACTGGGGACTCACCTAGACAGGCTTACAGTGTTCCACACCTGGGCCTCAGGTAGACCTGTTGACCATGGTCCCCAAGCCGGCCTCACGTGTACCTTTAGGCTCTGGTCCCCGCCGGGGCTTCACTTGTACCTGGTAACTCTGATCCTCACTGGGCCTCATCTGGACCTAGTGACTCTGGTCCCCACCTGGGCTTCACCTGGATCTGGAGACTCTGGTCCCCACCTGGACTTCACCTGTATCTGGTGACACTGGTCCCCACCTGGACCTCTCCTGGACCTGGTGTCTCTCTTTCCAACATGGACCTCACCTGGATCTGGTGACTCTGGTCCTCAGTTTGGCGTCACCTGGACCTGCTGTCGCTCGTCGCCACTTTGACTTAACTCATAACTGCTGAATTTGCCCCACCTAGGCCGCACGCAGACCTGGTGACTCTTGTCCCCAGCTATGCCTCAATTCGAGCTCATGATTCTGGTCCTCACGTGGACCTCACATGGACCTGGGACTCAGCTGGATAGAGTGGCTCTGGTTCCCACAAGGGGCTCACCTGATACTGGTGACTGTGTTCTTATTCTATGCCTCACAAGGACCTAGAGATTCTGTTCCCCATCTGGGCCTGCATGGCCCTAGTGACTCTGGTCTTCACCCAGGCATCCTTGGGAACTGGATACTCTATTCCACACCTGGGTCTCACTTTGACCATGGACCTCTGGTCCCATTCTGGGCCTCAAACTAAACTGGTTACTCTGGTTCCCCTCTGGGCCTCACCTTACCTGGTGACTCTGGTCACCCCTTGGGCTTCACTTGGGCCTGGTGAATCTGGTCCTTAGCGGGTCCGCACCTGGATCTGGTGACTGGTCCCCACCTGGTTCTCACCTGGACTTGGTGAATACTGTTGCCACCAGAGCCTCACCTGGACCTTGTGACTGTGGTCCCACCTGGACCTCACCTGGATTTGGTGGCTCTGGTTGCCATTTGGGCCTCTCCTGGACCTGGTTCCTGTGGTCTCCATCTGGCCTCACCTGGAACACAATGACTCTGATTCATATTTGGGCCTCTCCTGGACCTGTTGACTCTGCTCCTTACCTGGGCAACATTGGGACCTGGATACTCTCTTATATACCTGGGCCTCACCTGGACATTGTGACTGTGGTCCCACCTGGGCCTCACCTGGACGAGGTGACTGGTTCCCAAAGGGACCTCACCTGGACCTGGTTACTCAGGTCCTCATATGGGCATCATGGGACCTGGTTTCTCAGTTCCACATCGGGGCCTCATCTAGACCTAGTGATTCTCGTCCACTCTGGGCCTCACCCTGACGTGGTGACTCAGGTCCCCACCTGGATATCACCAGAACCGGGTGACAGTGGTCCCCCTCTGGGACTCACCTGGAGCTGGGGACACTGATCCTCAACTCGGCCTCAAGAGGACCGGTGAATCTACTCCTCACTTAGGCCTCGTCTGGACCTTGTGTCTCTTTTCCCACCTGGCAACAATGGGACATGGTTACTCTGTTCCGCACCTGGGCCTCACACGGAAATGATAACTTTGCTCCGCACTTTGGCCTCAACTGGTCCTGATGACCCTGGTCACTCAACCGAGGCCTCAATCTGGACCTGGAGACTGTCGTCTCCAACTGGGTCTCACCTGGACCTGGTGACTCTAGTTCCCACATTAACCACACCTAGACCTGGTGACTGTGGTGTACTTGTAGACTCACATTTACCTGGTGATTCCAGTCCCCAGTAGGGCCACATCTGGATCTGGTGACTCTGTCCTGCAGGTTGGCCTCACTTGGACCTGGTGAGTGGGGTTGCCACCTGGGCCTCACCCAAACCTGGTGACTCAGGTCCCCACGTGGGCATCTTTGACATGTTAATCTGGTCCTTACCTGATCCTCTCCCAGACCCGGGGACTCTGCTCACCACCTGGGCCTCACCTGGACCTGGTGAATCTGGTCCCCATCTGGGCCTCACCCATTCCTGGTGACTTTGTTTGCCACCTGGACCTGATAGTTCTGGTCTCCTTCTTGGCCTCACATGGAACTGGTGACTCTGATCGTATCTGCAAGTCACCCAGATCTGGTGACTCTGGTCCTCACCTGTGCATCATTGCTACCTGGTGACTCTGTTCCACACCTGAGCCTCACCTGGACATGATGACTCTGGAACCCCTCTGGGCCTCACCCTGACCTGGTGACTCTGGTCCCCATCTGGATGTCACCTGGTCCAGGTCATTCTGGTACCCCTCTAGGACTCAAACAGGTCTGGTGACTGTGATACTCAACTGGGCCTCTCCTGCACCTACTGAATATGCTCCATCTGGGCCTCATTTGGACCTGGTGACTCTGATCCCTACCTGGGCATCATCGGGACATGGTTCCATTGCATGGCCTGCAGGTTGGCCTCACCTGGACCTGGTAAATCTGGTTCCTACCTGGGCATCATCAGGACATGTTCCACTGCATGGCCTGCAGGTTGGCCTCACCTGGACCTGAGAACTCTAGTCCCAACCTCGGCATCATTGCGACATGGTTCCTCTGCATGGCCTGCAGGTTGGTCTCACCTGGACCTGGTGAGAGGGGTTGTCACTTGGGCCTCACACATGCCTGGTGACACAGGGCCCCACGTGGGCCTCATTTGGACCTGATGAATCTGGTCCTTACCTGGTCCTCACCCGGAACTCGTAACTCTGTTCACCACCTGGGAATCGCCTGGACCTTGTGAATCTGGTCCCCATCTGGGCCTCACCCAGTCCTGGTGACTTTGTACCCCACCTGGACCTGATTGCTGTGGACTCTTTCTTGGCCTCACCTGGAACTGGTGACTCTGATCCTATCTGCGGGTCACCCAGACCTGGTGACTCTGTTCCTCACCTGGGCATCATTGGTACCTGGTGACTCTGTTTCACACCTGAGCCTCACCTGGACATGATGACTCTGGAACCTTTCTGGGCCTCACCCTGACATGGTGACTCTGGTCCCCATCTCGATGTCACCTGGACCGGGTGTTTCTGGTACCCCTCTAGGCCTCAATTGTGATTCTGGTCCCCATTGGACCTCATCCAGTCCAGGTGACTTTGTTCCCACCTGGACCTGATTGCTGTGTACTCCTTCTTGGCCCTCACCTGGAACTAGTGACTCTGATCCTAACTGGGCCTCACCCAGATCTGCTGACTCTGGTCCTCACCTGTGGACCATTATGACCTGGATACTCTGTTCCACACGTGAGCCTCACCTGGACATGATGACTCTGGATCCCCTCTGGGTCTCAGCCTGACATGGTGACTCTGGTCCCCATCTGGATGTCACCTAGACCAGGTGAATCTGGTACCCCTCCAAGCCTCAACTAGACCTGGTGACTTGGTCCTCAACTTGGCCTAACCGGGACCTAGTGAATATGCTCCCACCTGCACCTCATCTGGACCTGGTAACTCTGGTTCTACCTGGGCATCATCGGGACATGTTTACTCTGTTCCACACTGGGACTGACCTGATCCTGGTAACTCTGGTCCGGACTTTGGCCTCTTCTGTACCAGGTGACTCTGGCTCCACCTGGGCCAGACCTGTAACTGGTGACTCTGATCCTAAGCATGGCCTCACCTGACCTGGTGACTGTGGTTTCCATCGGGACCTCACCTGGACCTCATGTGTCTGGTCCCACCTGGGCCTCACCAGGACCTGGTGTCTCTGGTACCCACCAGGGTAGCATCAGAATATGGTTACACTGTACACTGACAGTGACCCACCCGGACCTATCAACTCTGGTCTTCACCTGGGGCACTCCTGGACATGGTGACACTGGTTCCCACCTGGGTCTCACCTGGACATGGTGAGTGGGATCCCCACCTGGGCCTCAGTTGTAACTGGTGATTCTCGTTCCCACATGGACATCATGTGGACCTGGTGGCTGCAGTGTTTCTAGCTTCTCATGTACCTCGTTACTCTGGTCGCCACCAGGGTCTCACCGGGACCTGGTGAGTGTGGTTGCCACCTGCACCTCACCTGGACCTGGTGATTCTGGTCTGCACCTGAGACAAACCTGGAGCTAGTGACTGTGGTCCCCACCTTGGCTTCACCTGGATTTGGGAACTCCAGTCCCCATCTGGGCCTCACCTGGCCCTGTTGAACCAGGTCCTCAACTAGGCAAAATTGGGACCCAGAGACTGTGTTCCACAACTGGACCTCACCTGACCAGGTGACTCTGGTCCCCCTCTGGGTCTCAAGTGCCCTAGTGACTGTGAACCCCACTTTGGCCTGACTTGGACCTGCTGACCCTGGTTGCCACCTGCGCCTGACCTCGAACTGTTGACTCTGGTTCTTTCAAGGGCCTCCCCTGTACCTGGTGATCTTGGTCCCCACTTGCGCCTCACCTGGACGTGGTGATTTTTCTCACCACCGGGGACTCACCTGGACCTGGTTACTGTGTTCCACACCGGGGCCTCAAGTAGACCTGTTGACCATGGACCCCAAGCTGGCCTCACATGGACCTGTTGCCTCTGATCCCCGCCGGGGAATCACGTGTACCTGGTAACTCTGGTCCTCACCTGGGCCTCATCTGGACCTAGTGAATCTGTGCCAACCTCGGCTTCACCTGGATCTGGTGACTCTGGTCCCCACCTGGACTTCACCTGGATCTGGTGATTCTGGTCCCCTTCTGGACCTCTCCTGCACATGGTGACTCTCTTTACAACAGGGAACTCACCTGGATCTGGTGACTCTGGTACTCAGTTTGGCCTCACGTGGACCTGGTGTCTCTCGTCCCCACTTTGACCTAACTCAGAACTGCTGAATTTTACCCCACCTAGGCCGCACCCAGACCTGGTGACTCTTGTCCCCAGCTATGCCTCAATTCGACCTGATGAATCTGGTCCTCACGTGGGCCTCACATGGACCTGGTACTCAGCTGGATAGAGTGGCTCTGGTTCCCTCAGGGGCTCACCTGATACTGGTGACTGTGGTCTTATTCTATGCCTCACCAGGACCTAGTGATTCTGTTCTCCATCTGGGCCTGCATGGCCCTAGTGACTCTGGTCCTCACCCAGGCATCATTGGGACCTGGATACTCTATGCCACACCTGGGCCTCACTTTGACCAGGGACCTCTGGTCCCATTCTGGGCCTCAAACTATACTGGATACTCTGTTTCCCCCTCTGGGCCTCACCCTTACCTGGTGACTCAGGTCACCCCTTGGGCTTCAATTGGGCCTGGTGATTCTGGTCCTGAGCTGGTCCGCACCTGGATCTAGTGACTGGTCGCCACCTGGGTCTCACCTGGACTTGGTGAATCCTGTTGCCACCTGCGCCTCCCCTGGACCTTGTGACTGTGGTCCCACATGGACCTCACCTGGATCTGGTTGCTCTGGTTCCCATATGGGGCTCTCCTGAATCTGGTCCGTGTTGTCTCCATCTGGCCTCACCTGGAACACAATGACTCTGATACATATTTGGGCCTCTCCTAGACCTGATGACGCTGGTCCTTACCTGGGCATCACTGGGACCTGGATTCTCTCTTATATACCTGGGCCTCACCTGGACCTGGTGACTGTGGTCCACCTGGGCCTCACCTGGACGAGGTGACTGGTTCCCACAGGGACCTCAACTGGACCTGGTGACTCAGGTCCTCATATGGGCATCTATCGACCTGGTTTCTGAGTTCCACATCGGGGCCTCACCTGGACCTAGTGATTCTCGTCCCCTAGGGCCTCACCCTGACGTGGTGACTCTGGTCACCCCTGGATATCACCAGAACCGGGTGACTCTGCTCCCCCTCTGGGACTCTCCCAGAGCTGGGGATACTGGTCCTCAATTGGGCCAAACAGGACCTGGTGAATATGCTCCATCTGGGCCTCATTTGGGCCTGGTGACTCTGGTCCCTACCTGGGCATCATCGGGACATGGTTCCACTGCATGGCCTGCAGGTTGGCCTCAGCTGGACCTGGTATCACTCGTCCCTACCTGGGCATCATCGGGACATGTTTCCTCTGCATGGCCTGCAGGTTGGCCTCACCTGGACCTGTTGAGTGGGGTTGTCACCTGGGCCTCACCCATACCTGGTAACACGGGTCCCCACGTGGGCCTCACTTGGACCTGGTGAATCTGGTCCTTACCTGCTCCTCACCCGTAACTCGTATCCTGGTCACCACCTGGAAATCACCTGGGCCTGGTGAATCTGGTCCCCATCTGGGCCTCACTCAGTCCTGGTGACTTTGTTCCCCACCTGGACCTGATTGCTGTGGACTCGTTCTTGGCCTCACCTGGAACTGGTGACTCTGATCCTAACTGGGCCTCACCCAGATCTGCTGACTCTGGTCCTCACCTGTGGATCAATACGACCTGGGTACTCTGTTCCACACCTGAGCCTCACCTGGACATGATGACTCTGGATCCACTCTGGGCCTCCCTCTGACACGGATACTCTGGTCCCCATCTGGATGTCACCTAGACCAGGTGAATCTGATACCCCTCTAGGCCTCAACCAAACCTGGTGACTCTAGTCCTCAACTTGGCCTCACCGAGACCTAGTGAATATGCTCCCCAACTGCGCCTCATCTGGACATGGTGACTCTGGTTCTACGTGGGCATCATCGGGACATGGTTACTCTATTCCCCACTGGGAGTGACTTGATCCTGGTAACACTATTCCTGACTTTGTCATTTTCTGTACCAGGTGACTCTGGCTTCACCTGGGCCTCACCTGTAACTGATGACTCTGATCCTAAGCATGGCCTCACCTGACCTGGTGACTGTGGTTCCCATCGGGACCTCACCTGGACCTCATGTCTCTGGTCCCAACTGGGCCTCACCAGGACCTGGTGTCTTGGTACCCACCTCAGTAGCATCAGGATAAGGTTACACTGTTCAATAACAGTGACCCAGCGGGACCCATTAACTCTGGCCTTCACCTGGGCCACACATGGACATGGTGATACTGGTTCCCACCTGGGTCTCACCTGGACATGGTGAGTCGGATCCCCACCTGGTCCTCCCCTCTAACTGGTGTTTCTCGTTCCCACATGGAAATCATGTGGACCTGGTGGCTGCAGTGTTTTTAGCTTCTCATGTAACTCGTGACTTGGTCCCCACCAGGGCCTCACCGGGACCTGGTGTGTGTGGTTGCCACCTGCATCTCACCTGCACCTGGTGATTCTGGTCTGCACCTGAGACTACCCTGGATCTAGTGACAATGGTCCCCACCTGGGCTTCACCTGGATTTGGGGACTCGTCTCCCCATCTGGGGCTCACCTGGCCCTGTTGACCATGGTCCTCAACTGGGCAAAATCGGGACGCGGTGACTGTGTTCCACAACTGGACCTCACCTGGACCACGTGACTCTGGTTCCCCTCGGGGCTCACCGTGCCCTAGTGACTGTGAAACCCACTTTGGTCTGACTTCGACCTGCTGACCCTGGTTGGAAGCTGCGCCTGACCTCGAACTGTTGACTCTGGTTCTTTCAAAGGCCTCCCCTGTAACTGGTGATCCTGGTCTATACCGGGCCTCACCTGGACGTGGTGACTCTTGTCACCACTGGGGACTCACATGGACCTGCTTACTGTGTTCCACACCTGGGCCTCAATAGACCTGTTGACCATGGTCCCCAAGCCGGCTTCACATGGACCTGTTGCCTCTGATCCCCACCGGGGCCTCACGTGTACCTGGTAACTCTGGTCCTCACCTGGGCCTCATCTGGACCTAGTGACTCTGGTCCCCACCTGGGCTTCACCTGGATCTGGTGACTCTGGTACCCACCTGGACCTCTCCTGGACCTGGTGACTCTCTTTCCAACATGGACCTCACCTGGACCTGGTGACTCTGGTACTCAGTTTGTCTTCACCTGGACCTGGTGTCTCTCGTCCCCACTTTGACCTAACTCAGAACTGCTGAATATTGCCTCACCTTGGCCGCACCCAGACCTGGTGACTCTTGTCCCCAGCTATGCCTCAATTCGACTAGTTGAATCTGGTCCTCACGTGGGCCTCACATGGACCTGGTACTCAGATGAATAGAGTGGCTCTGGTTCCCACAAGGGGCTCACCTGATACTGGTGACTGTGATCTTAGTTCTTGCCACACCAGGACCTGGTGATTCTGTTCCCCATCCTGGCCTGCATGGCTCTAGTGACTCTGGTCTTCACCCAGGCATCATTGGGACCTGGATACTCTATTCCACACCTGGGCCTCACTTAGACTAGGGATCGCTGGTCCCATTCTCTGCCTCAAATTAACTGTATACTCTGGTTCCCCCTCTGGGCCTCACCCTTACCTGGTGACTCTGGACACCCCTTGGGCTTCACTTGTGCCTAGTGAATCTGGTCCTTAGCTGCTCCGCACCTGGATGTGGTGACTGGTCGCCACCTGGGCCTCACCTGGACTTAGTGAATCCTGTTGCCACCTGCGCCTTACCTGGACCTTGTGACTGTGGTCCCACCTGGATCTCACCTGGATCTGGTGTCTCTGGTTAACATATGGGGCTCTCCTGGACCTGGTTCCTGTGGTCTCCATCTGGCCTCACCTGTAACACAATGAGTCTGATCCATATTGGGCCTCTCCTGGACCTGTTGACTCTGGTCCTTACCTGGAAATCATTGGGAGCTGGATACTCTCTTATACACTTGAGCCTCACCTGGACCTGGTGACTCTGGTCCCACCTGGGCCTCACCTGGACGAGGTGAATGGTACCCACAGGGACTTCAACTGGACCTGGTGACTCAGGTCCTCATATGGGCATCATGGGACCAGGTTTCTCAGTTCCACATGGGGGCCTCACCTGGAACTAGTGATTCTCGTCTCCCTCTGGGCCTCACCCTGACGTGGTGACTCTGGTCCCCACCTGGACGTCACCAGAACCGGGTGACTCTGGTCCCCTCTGGGACTCAACCGGAGCTGGGGACACTGGTCCTCAACTGGGCGTCAACAGGACCTGGTGAATCTACTCCTCACTTAGGCCTCGTCTGGACCTTGTGACTCTTTTCCCACCTGGCATCAATGGGACATGGTTACTCTGTTCCCTAATTGGGCCTCACCTGGACATGATAACTTTGCTCCACACTTTGGCCTCAACTGGTCCTGATGCATCGGGTCCCCCCACCTAGGCCTCAATCTGGACCTGGTGACTGTGTTCCCCAACTGGGTCTCACCTGGACCTGAGGACTCTCGTTCCCACATGAACCACACCTGGACCTGGTGACTTGGTGTTCTTGTAGACTCACATTTACCTGGTGACTCCGGTCCCCACTAGGGCCTCACGTGGATCTGGTGACTCTGACCTGCAGGTTGGCCTCACCTGGACCTGGTGAGTGGGGTTGCCACCTGGGCCTCACCCATACCTGGTGACTCAGTACCCACGTGGGCCTCTTGGACCTGGTGAATCTGGTCCTTACCTGGTCCTCTCCCAGACCCGGGGACTCTGGTCACGACCTGGGCCTCACCTGGACCTGGTGAATCTGATCCCCATCTGGGCCTCACCCAGGCCTGGTGACTTTGTTCCCCACGTGGATCTGATTGCTGTGGACTCTTTCTTGACCTCACCTGGAACTGGTGAATCTGATCCTATCTGCGCGTATCCCAGACCTGGTGACTCTGGTCCTCACCTGGGCATTATTGGTTCCTGGCGACTCTGTTCCACACCTTAGGCTCACCTGGACATGATGACTCTGGAACCTCTCTGGGCCTCACCCTGACATGGTGACTCTGGTCCCCATCTGGATGTCACCTAGACCAGGTGAATCTTTTACCCCTCTAGGGCTCAAATAGACCTGGTGACACTGGTCCTGAACTGGGCCTCACCTGGACCTAGTGAATATGCTCGATGTGGGCCTCATTTGGACCTGGTGACTCTGGTCCCTACCTGGGCATCATAGGGATATGGTTCCACTGCATGGCCTGCAGGTTGGCCTCACCTGGACCTGGTAACTCTGGTCCCTACCTGGGCATCATCAGGACATGGTTCCACTGCATGGCCTGCAGGTTGGCCACACCTGGACCTGGTAACCCTGGTCCCTACCTGGGCATCATCGGGACACAGTTCGTCTCCATCGCATGCAGTTTGGCCTCACCTGGACCTGGTGAGTGGGGTTGCCAATTGTGCCTCAACCATACATGGTGACACAGGTCCCCACGTGGGCCTCAATTGGACCTGGTGAATCTGGTCCTTACCTGTTCCTTCCCGGAACTGGTAACTCTGGTCACCACCTGGGAATCACTTGGGCCTGGTGAATCTGGTCCCCATCTGGGTCTCACCCAATCCTGGTGACTTTGTTCCCCACATGGACCTGATTGCTGTGGACGCCTTCTTGGCCTCACCTGGAACTGGTGACTCCGATCCTATCTGCGCGTCACCCAGACCTGGTGAATCTGGTCCTCAACTGGGCATCATTGGTACCTGGTGACTCTGTTCCACACCTGAGCCTCACTTGGACATTATGACTCTGGAACTTCTCTGGGCCTCACCCTGACCTGGTGACTCTGTTCCCCATCTCGATGTCATCTGAACCAGGTGATTCTGGTACCCTTATAGGGCTCAACCAGATCTGGTGACTCTGGTCCTCAACTGGGCCTCACCTAAACCTAGTGAATATGCTCCATCTGGGCCTCATTTGACATGGCGATTCTGATCCATACCTCGGCATTACCGGGACATGGTTCCACTGCGTGGCCTGCAAGTGTGCCTCACCTGGACCTGATAACTCTAGACCCCACCTGGGCATCATCAGTACATTGTTCCTCGGCATGGCCTGCAGGTTGGCCTCACTTGGACCTAGTGAGGGGGGTTGTCACCTGAGACTCACCCATGCCTGGTGACACAGGTCCCAACGTGGTCCTCACGTGGACCTGTTGAATCTGGTCCTTCCCTTGTCCTCACCCGGAACTGGTAACTCTGGTCATCACCTGGGAATCACCTGGACATTGTGTTTCTGGTCCCCATTGGCCTCATCCAGTCCAGGTGACTTTGTTCACACCTGGACCTGATTGCTGTGTACTCCTTCTTGGCCGTCACCTGGAACAGTGACTCTGATCCTAACTGGGCCTCACCCAGATCTTGTGACTTTGGTCTTCACCTCTGGACCATTATGACCTGGATACTCTGTTCCACCCGTGAGCCTCACCTGGACATGATGACTCTGGATCCCCTCTGGGCCTCAGCCTGACATGGTGACTCTGGTCC
This sequence comes from Canis lupus familiaris, assembly GCF_011100685.1. Lineage (NCBI taxonomy): Eukaryota > Metazoa > Chordata > Mammalia > Carnivora > Canidae > Canis > Canis lupus. The sequence goes on from NW_023330607.1 coordinate 60,024, forward strand.
CCATCTGGATGTCACCTAGACCAGGTGAATCTGGTATCACTCCAAGCCTCAACTATACCTGGTGACTCTGGTCCTCAACTGGGCCTCACCGGGACCTAGTGAATATGCTCTCCACCTGCACCTCATCTGGACCTGGTAATTCTGGTTCTACCTGGGCATCACCGGGACATGGTTACTCTATTCCACACTGGGACTGACCTGATCCTGGTAACTCTGGTCGTGACTTTGGCCTCTTCTGTACCAGGTGACTCTGGCTCAAACTGGGCCTCAATTGTAACTGGTGACTCTGATCCTAAGCATACCCTCACCTGACCTGGTGACTGTGGTCCCCATCGGGACCTCACCTGGGCCTCGTGTCTCTGGTTCCACCAGGGCCACACAAGGACCTGGTGTCTCTGGTACCCACCTGGGTAGCATCAGGATATGGTTACACTGTTCACTAGTAGTGACCCAGCAAGACCTATTAACTCTGGTCTTCACCTGGGCCACACCTGGACATGGTGACACTGGTTCCAACCTGGGTCTCACCTGGATATGGTGAGTCGGATCCCCACCTGGTCCTCACCTGTAACTGGTGATTCTCATTCCAGCATGGACATCATGTTCACCTGGTGGCTGCAGTGTTTCTAGCTTCTCATGTACCTCGTGACTCTGGTCCCCACCAGGGCCTCACCGGGACCTGGTGTGTGTGGTTGCCACCTGCACCTCACCTGGAACTGGTGATTCTGGTCTGCACCTGAGACTACCCTGGATCTGGTGACTGTGGTTCCCTCCTGGGCTTCACGTGGATTTGGGGACTCTGGTCCCCATCTGGGCCTCACCTGGCCATGTTGACCATGGTCCTCACCCGGCAAAATTGGGACCCTGTGACTGTGTTCCACAACTGGACCTCACCTGGAACAGGTGACTCTGGTCCCCCTCTGGGTCTCACCGTACCCTAGTGACTGTGAACCCCACTTTGGCCTGGCTACGACCTGCTGACCCTGGTTGCCACCTGCGCCTGACCTCGAACTGTTGACTCTGGTTCTTTCAAGGGCCTCCCCTGTAACTGGTGATCCTGGTGCCAACCTGGGCCTCTCCTGGACGTGGTGACTCTTGTCACCACCGGGGACTCACCTGGACCTGCTTACTGTGTTCCACACCTGGGCCTCAAGTACACCTCTTGACCATGGTACCCAAGCCCGCCTAACATGGACCTGTTGCCTCTGATCCCCACCGGGGCCTCACGTGTACCTGGTAACTCTGGTCCTCACCTGGGCCTCATCTGCACCTAGAGACTCTGGTGCCCACCTGGACTTCTCCTGGATCTCGTGACTCTGATCCCCACCTGGACTTTACCTGGATCTGGTGACTCTGGTCCCCACCTGTACCTCTCCTGGACCTGGTGACTCTCTTTCCAACATGGACCTCACCTGGATCTGGTGACTCTGGTCCTCAGTTTGGCCTCACCTGGACCTGGTGTCTCTCGTCCTCACTTTGACCTAACTCAGAACTGCTGAATCTTGCCACACCTAGGCCGCACCCAGACCTGGTGACTCTTGTCCCCAGCTATGCCTCAATTCGACCTAATGAATCTGGTCCTCACGTGGGCCTCACATGGACCTGGGACTCAGCTGGATGGAGTGGCTCTGGTTCCCACAAGGGGCTCAACTGATACTGGTGACTGTATTCTTATTCCATGCCTCACCAGGACCTAGTGATTCTGTTCCCCATGTGGACTTGCATGGCGCTAGTGACTCTGGTCCTCACCCAGGCATCATTGGGACCTTGATACTCTATTCCACACCTGGGCCTCACTTTGTCCAGGGACCTCTGGCCCCATTCTGGGCCTCAATCTAAACTGGTTACTCTGGTTCCCCCTCTGGGCCTCACCCTTACCTGGTGAATCTGGTCACCCCTTGGGCTTCACTTGGGCCTGGTGAATCTGGTCCTTAGCTGTTCCGCACCTGGATCTGGTGACAGGTCACGACGTGGGCCTCACCTGGACTTGGTGAATCATGTTGCCACCTGCGCCTCACCTGGACCTTGTGACTGTGGTCCCTCCTGGACCTCACCTGGATCTGGTGGCTCTGATTCCCATATGGGGCTCTCCTGGAACTGGTTCCTGTGGTCTCCATCTGGCCTCACCTGGAACACAATGAATCTGATCCATATTTGGGCCTCTCCTGGACCTGTGGACTCTGGTCCTTACCTGGGCATCATTGGGACCTGGATACTCTCTTATTTACCTGGGCCTCACCTGGACCTGGTGACTGTGGTCCCACCTGGGCCTCACCTGAATCGGGTGACTGGTTCCCACAGGGACATCACCTGGACCTGGTGACTCAGGTCCTCATATGGGCATCATGGGACCTGGTTTCACAGTTCCAAATCGGGGCCTCACTTGAACCTAGTGATTCTCGTCTCCCTCTGGGCCTCACCCTGACGTGGTGACTCTGGTCCTCACCTGGTTATCACTAGAACCGGGTGACTCTGGTCCCCCTCTGGGACTCACCCGGAGCTGGGGACACCGGTCCACAACTGGGCCTCAACAGGACCTGGTGAATCTACTCCTCACATAGGCCTCGTCTGGACCTTGTGACTCTTTTCCCACCTGGCATCAATGGGACATGGTTACTCTGTACCTCTCCTGGGCCTCACCTGGACATGATAAATTTGCTCCGCAGTTAGGCCTCAGCTGCTCCTGATGACTCTGGTCCCCCACCTAGGCCTCAATCTGGAACTGGTGACTGGTCCCCACCTGGGGCTCACCTGGACCTAGTGACTCTCTTTCCCACATGAACCACACCTGGACCTGGTGCCTGTGGTGTTCTTGTAGACTCACAATTACCTGGTGACTCCGGTCCCCACTAGGGCCTCACTTGGATCTGGTGACTCTAGCCTGCAGGTGGACTCACCTGGACCTGGTGAGTGGGGTTGCCACCTGGGCCTCACCCATACCTGGTGACTCAGGTCTCCACGTGGGCCTCTTGGACCCAGTGAACCTGTTACTTACCTGGTCCTCTCCCAGACCCGGAGACTCTGGTCACCACCTGGGACTCACCTGGACCTGGTGAATCTGGTACCCATCTGGGCCTCACCCAGTCCTGGTGACTTTGTTCCGACCCTGGACCTGATTGCTGTGGACTCTTTCTTGCCCTCACCTGGAACTGGTGACTCTGATCCTATCTGCGCTTCACCCAGACCTGGTGACTCTGGTCCTCACCTGGGCATCTTTGGTACCTGGTGACTCTGTTCCATACCTGAGCCTCACCTGGACATGATGACTCTGGAACCTCTCTGGGCCTCACCCTGATCTGGTGACTCTGGACCCATCTGGATGTCACCTGGACCAGGTGATTCTGGTACCCCTCTAGGCCTCAACCAGATCTGGTGACTCTGGTCCTCAACTGGGCCTCACCTGGACCTAGTGAATATGCTCCATCTGGGCCTCATTTGGGCCTGGTGACTCTGGTCCCTGCCTGGGCATCATCGGGACATGGTTCCACTGCATGGCCTGCAGGTTGGCCTCAGCTGGACCTGGTATCTCTCGTCCCTACCTGGGCATCATCGGGATATGGTGCCTCTGCATGGCCTGCAGGTTGGCCTCACCTGGACCTGGTGAGTGGGGTTGCCACCTGGGCCTCACCCATACCTAGTGACACAGGTCGCCACGTGGGCCGCACTTGGACCTGGTGAATCTGGTCCTTACCTGGTCCTCACCCCTAACACGTAACCTGGTCACCAACTGGGAATCACCTGGGCCTGGTGAATCTGGTCCCCATCTGGGCCTCACTCAGTCCTGGTGACTTTGTTCCCCATCTGGACCTGATTGCTGTGGACTCGTTCTTGGCCTCACCTGGAACTGGTGACTCTGATCCTAACTGGGCCTCACCCAGATCTGCTGACTCTGGTCCTCACCTGTGGATCATTATGACCTGGATACTCTTTCCACACCTGAGCCTCACCTGGACATGATGACTCTGGATCCACTCTGGGCCTCCCCCTGTCATGGTGATACTGGTCCCCATCTGGATGTCACCTAGACCAGGTGAATCTGGTACCCCTCTAGGCCTCAACCAAACCTGGTGACTCTAGTCCTCAACTGGGCCTCACCGGGACCTAGTGAATATGCTCCCCACCTGCGCCTCATCTGGACATGGTGACTCTGGTTCTACGTGGGCATCATCGGGACATGGTTACTCTATTCCCCACTGGGACTGACCTGATCCTGGTAACTCTGGTCCTGACTTTGGCCTCTCTGTACCAGGTGATTCTGGCTCTAACTGGGCCTCACCTGTAACTGGTGACTCTGATTCTAAGCATGGCCTCACCTGACCTGGTGACTGTGGTTCCCATCGGGACCTCACCTGGACCTCATGTCTCTGGTCCCACCTGGGACTCACCAGGGCCTGGAGTCTCTGGTACCAACCTGGGTAGCATCAGGATATGGTTACACTGTTCACTAACAGTGACCCAGCCGGACCTATTAACTCTGGTCTTCACCTGGGCCACACCTGTACATGGTGACACTGGTTCCCACCTTGGTCTCCCCTGGACATGGTGACTCAGATCCCCAATGGTCCTCACCTGTAACTGGTGATTCTCGTTTCCACAAGGACATCATGTGGACCTGGTGGTTTCAGTGTTTCTAGCTTCTCATGTAACTCGTGACTCTGGTCCCCACCATGCCCTCACCAGGACCAGGTCAGTGTGGTTGCCACCTGCATCTCACCTGCACCTGGTGATTCTGGTCTGCACCTGAGACTACTCTGGATCTAGTTACTGTGGTCCCCACCTGGGCTTCACCTGGATTTGGGGACTCCGGTCCCCATCTGGGGCTCACATGGCCCTGTTGACCATGGTCCACAACTGGGCAAAATTGGGACGCGGTGACTGGGTTCCACAACTGGAACTCACCTGGACCACGTGACTCTGGTTCCCCTCTAGGTCTCACCGTGCCCTAGTGACTGTGAAACCCACTTTGGCCTGACTTGGACCTGCTGACCCTGGTTGGAACCTTCGCCTGACTTCGAACTGTTGACTCTGGTTCTTTCAAGGGCCTCCCCTGTACCTGGTGATCCTGGTCCCCACCGGGCCTCACCTGGACCTGGTGACTCTTGTCACCACTGGGGACTCAACTGGACCTGCTTACAGTGTTCCACACCTGGGCCTCAATAAACCTGTTGACCATGGTCCCCAAGCCTACCTCACATGGACCTGTTGCCTCTGATCCCCACCGGGGCCTCACTTGTACCTGGTTACTCTGGTCCTCACTTGGGCATCATTGGTCCTGGTGACTCTGTTTCACACCTAAGGCTCCCCTGGACATGATGACTCTGGATCTCCCTGGCTATCAACCTGACCTGGTGACTCTGGTCCCCATATGGATGTCACCTGGACCAGGGGATTATGTTAACCCTCTGGGCCTCAACCAGGTCTGGTGACTCTGGTCCTCAACTGGGCCTCACCTGGACCTAGTGAATATGCTCCATCTGGGCCTCATTTGGACCTGGTGACTCTGGTCCCTACCTGGGCATCATCGGGACATGGTTCCACTGCATGGCCTGTAGGTTGGCCTCACCTGGACCTGGTAACTCTCGTCCCTACCTGGGCATCATTGGGACCTGGTTCCTCTGCATGGCCTGCAGGTTGCCCTCACCTGGACCTGGTGAGTGGGTTTCTCACTTGGGTCTCACCCTTGCCTAGTGACACAGGTCCCCACGTGGGCCTCACTTGGACCTGGTGAATCTGGACCTTACCTGGTGGTCACCCGGAACTGGTAACACTGGTCACCACATGGGAATCACCTGGGCCTGGTGAATCTGGTCCCCATCTGAGCCTCACCCAGTCCTGTTGACTTTCTTCCCCACCTGGACCTGATTGCTGTGGACTCCTTCTTGGCTAACCTGGAACTGCTGACTCTGATGCTAACTGGGATTCACCCAGATCTGGTGACTCTGGTCCTCACCTGTGGACCATTATGACCTGGATACTCTGTTCCACACCTGAGCCTCACCTGAATATGTTGACTCTGGATCCCCTCTGGGCCTCAGCCTGACATGGGGACTCTGGTCCCCATCTGGATGTCACCAGACCAGGTGAATCTGGTACCCCTCTAGGCCTCACCTAGACCTGGTGACTCTGGTCCTCAACTGGGCCTCATCGGGACCTAGTGAACATGCTCCCCACCTGCGCCACATCTGGGCCTGGTGACTCTGGTTCTACCTGGGCATCATCGGGACATGGTTACTCTATTCCCACTTGGAGTGACCTGATCCTGGTAACTCTGGTCCTGACTGGCCTCTTCTGTACCAGGTGACTCTGGCTCCACTTGTGCCTCACCTGTAACTGGTGACTCTGATCCTAAGCATGGCCTCACCTGACCTGGTGACTGTGGTTCCCATTGGGACCTCACCTCAGGTCTCTGGTCCCAACTGGGCCTCACCAGGACCTGGTGTCTCTGGTACCCACCTTGGTAGCATCAGGATACGGTTACACTGTTCACTAACAGTGACCCAGCCGGACCTGTTAACTCTGGTGTTGACCTGGTGCACACATGAACATGGTGACACTGGTTCCCACCAGGGTCTCACCTGGACATGGTGAGTCAGATCCCCACCTGGTCCTCACCTGTAACTGGTGATTCTCATTCCCACATGGAGATCATGTGGAACTGGTGACTGCAGTGTTTCTAACTTCTCATGTACCTCGAGCATCTGGTCCGCACCAGGGCCTCACCGGGACCTGGTGTGTGTGGTTGCCACCTGCACCTCACCAGGACCTGGTGATTCTGGTCTGCACCTGAGACTACCCTGGATCTTGTGACTGTGGTCCCCACCTGGGCTTCACCTGGATTTGGGGACTCCGGTCCCAATCCGGTCCTCACCTGGCCCTGTTGTCCATGGTCTTCAACTGGACAAAATTGAGACCCGGTGACTGTGTTCCACAACTGGACCTCACATGGACCACGTGACTCTGGTCCCCCTCTGAGTCTCACCGTGCCCTAGTGACTGTGAACCCAACTTTGGCCTGACTTGGACGTGCTGACCCTGGTTGCCACCTGCGCCTGACCTCGAACTGTTGACTCAGGTTCTTTCAAAGGCCTCCCCTGCACCTGGTGATCCTGGTTCCCAATTTGGCCTCAACTGGACGTGGTGACTCTTGTCACTACTGGGGACTCACCTAGACAGGGTTACAGTGTTCCACACCTGGTCCTCAGGTAGACCTGTTGACCATGGTCCCCTAGCCGGCCTCACGTGGCATTTTGGATGTGATCCCCGCCGGGGCCTCACATGTACCTGTTCACTCTGATCTTCACCTGGGCCTCATCTGGACCTAGTGACTCTGGTCCCCACATGGGCTTCACCTGGATCTGGAGACTCTCGTCCCCACCTGGACTTCACCTCGATCTGGTGACTCTGTTCCCCACCTGGACCTCTCCTGGACCTGGTGACTCTCTTTCCAACGTGGACCTCACCTGGATCTGGTGACTCTGGTCTCAGGTTGGCATCACCTGTACTGGTGTCTCTCGTCCCCACTTTGAACTAACTCAGAAATGCTGAATCTTGCCCCACCTAGGCCGCACCCAGAACTGATGACTCTTGTCCCCAGCTATGCCTCAATTTGACCTGATGAATCTGGTCCTCACGTGGGCCTCACATGGACCTGGGACTCACCTGGATAGAGTGGCTCTGGTTCTCACAAGGGGCACACCTGATACTGGTGATTGTGGTCTTATTCTATGCCTCACCAGGATGTACTGATTCTGTTCCCTATCTGGGCCTGCATGGCCCTAGTGACTCTGGTCCTCACCCAGGCATCATTGGGACCTGGATCCTCTATTCCACACCTAGGGCTCACTTTGACCCGGGACCACTGGTCCCATTCTGGGCCTCAAACTAAACTGGTTACTCTGGTTCCCCTCTGGGCCTCACCCTTACCTGGTGACTCTGGTCACCCCTTGGGCTTCACTTGGGCCTGGTGAATCTGGTCCTTAGCAGGTCCGCACCTGGATCTGGTGACTGGTCGCCACCTGGGCCTCACCTGGACTTGGTGAATCCTGTTGCCACCTGCGCCTCACCTGGACCTTGTGACTGTGGTCCCTCCTGGACCTCACCTGGATCTGGTGGCTCTGACATGCAGGTTGGCCTCACCTGGAATTGGTGAGTGGGGTTGTTACCTGGGCCTCACCCATACCTGGTGACTCAGGTCCCCACGTGGGCCTCTTGGACCTGGTGAATCTAGTACTTACCTGGTCCTCTCCCCGACCCGGGGACTCTGGTCACGACCTGGGCCTCACCTGGACCTGGTGAATCTGTTCCTCATCTTGGCCTCACCGAGTCCTGGTGACTTTCTTCCCCACTTGGACCTGATTGCTGTGGACTCTTTTTGCCTCACCTGGAACTGGTGACTCTGATCCTATCTGCGCGTCACCCAGATCTGGTAACTCTGGTCCTCACCTGGGACTCATCTGGACCTAGTGACTCTGGTTCCCACCTGGGCTTCACCTGGAGCTGGTGACTCGGGTCCCCTCCTGGACCTCTCCTGGACCTGGTGACTCTCTTTCCAACATGGTTCTCCCCTGGATTTGGTGACTCTGGTCCTCAGTTTGGCCTCCCCTGGACCTGGTGTCTCTCGTTCCCTCTTTGACGTAACTCAGAACTGCTGAATCTTGCCCCACCTAGCCGCACCCAGACCTGGTGACTCAGGTCCTCAAATTGGTATCAGGGGACCTGGTATCTCAGTGCCACATTGGGGCCTCCCCTGGACCTAGTGATCTCGTCCCCCTCTGGGCCTCACCCTGTCCTGGTGACTCTGGTCCCCACCTGGATATCACCAGAACCGGGTGACTCTGGTCCTCCTCTGGGACTCACCCGGAGCTGAGGACACAGGTCCTCACCTGGGCTCAACAGGATCTGGTGAATCTACTCCTCACTTAGGCCTCGTCTGGACCTTGTGACTCTTATCCAACCTGGCATCAATGGGACATGGTTACTCTGTTCCCCACCTGGGCCTCACCTGGACATGATAAATTTTCTCCGCACTTTGGCCTCAACTGGTCCTGATGACTCTGGTCCCCCCACCTAGACCTCAATCTGGACCTAGTTCCTGTGTTCCCCACCTGGGTCTCACCTGGATCTGGTAACTCTGGTCCCTACCTGGGCATCATCGGGACATGGCTCCTCTGCATGGCCTGCATGTTGGCCTCATCTTGACCTGGTGAGTGGGGTTCCCACGTGGGTCTTACCCATGCCTGGTGACACAGGTCCCCACGTGGGCCTCACTTGGACCTGGTGAATGAGGTCCTTACCTAGTTCTACCTGGAACAGGTAAATCTGGTCACCACCTGGGTATCACCTAGTCCTGGTGACTTTGTTCCCCACCTGGACCTGATTGCTGTGGACACCTTCTTGGCCTCACCTGGAAGTGGTAACTCTGATCCTAACTGGGCCTCCCCCAGATCTGGTGACTCTGGTCCTCACGGGTGGACAATTATGACCTGGATACTCTGTTCCACACCTGAGCCTCACCTGGACATGATGACTCTGGTCCCCTCTGGGCCTCACCCTGATTTGGTTACTCTGGTCCCCATCTGGATGTCACCTAGACCAGGTGAATCTGGTACCCCTCTGGACCTCAACCAGATCTGGTGACTCTGGTCCTCAACTGGGCCTCACCTGTACCTAGTAAATATGCTCCATCTGGGCCTCATTTGGACCTGGTGACTCTGGTCCCTACGTGGACAACATCGCGACCTGGTTCCACATAATGGTCTGCAGGTTGGCCTCTTCTTGACCTAGTAACTCTGGTCCCTACCTGGGCATCATCGGGACACGGTTCCTCTGCATGGCCTGCAGGTTGGCGTCACCTGGACCTCGTACCTCTGGTCCCTACCTGGGCATCATCGGGACACGGTTCCTCTGCATGGCCTGCAGGTTGGCCTCACCTAGACCTGGTGAGTGGGCTTGCCACCTGGGCCTCACCCATACCTGGTGACACAGGTCTCACGTGGGCCTCACTTGACCTGGTGAATCTGGTCCTTACCTGGTCCTCACACGGAACTGGTAACCCTTGTCACCAAATGGGAATCACCTGGACCTGGTGAATCTGGTCCCCATCTGGGCCTCACCCATTCCTGGTGACTTTGATCCCCACCTTTTTTTTTTTTAAAGATTTTATTTATTTATTCATTCGGAGAGAGAGAGATAGGCAGAGAGAGAAGCAGGCTCCATGCAGGGAACCCGACGTGGGACTCGATCCCGGGTCTCAAGGATCACGCCCTGGGCTGCAGGCGGCACCAAACCGCTGCGCCACCGGGGCTGCCCTGATCCCCACCTTGACCTGATTGCTGTGGACTCCTTCTTGACCTCACCTGGAACTTGTGACTCTGCTCCTAACTGGGCCTCACCCAGATCTGGTGACTCTGGTCCTCACCTGTGAACCATTATGACCTGGATACTCTGTTCCACACCTGAACCTCACCTGGACATGATGACTCTGGATGCCCTCTGGGCCTCACCCTGACATGGTGACTCTGGTCCCCATCTGGATGTTCCCTAGACCAGGTGAATCTGGTACCCCTCTAGGCGTCAACTAGACCTGGTGACTCTGGTCCTCATCTGGGCCTCACCTGGACCTAGTGAATACTCTACCCACCTGCGCCTCGCTGGACCTGGTGACTCTGATTCTACCTGGGCATCATTGGGACATGGTTACTGTATTACCCACTGGGACTGACCTGATCCTGGTAACTCTGGTACTGACTTTGGCCTCTGCAGAACCAGGTGACTCTGGCTCCAGCTTGGCCTCACCTGTTCCTGGTGACTCTGATCCTAAGCATGGGCTCACCTGACCTGGTGACTGTGGTTCCCATCGGGACCTCACCTGGACCTCATGTCTCCGGTTACATCTGGGCCTCATCAGGACCTGGTGTCTCTGGTACCCACCTGGGTAGCATCAGGATATGGTTACACTGTTCACTAACACTCATCCAGCCGGACCTAATAACTCTGGTCTTCACCTGGGGCACACGAGGACATGGTGACACTGGTTCCCACCTGGGTCTCACCTGGACATGGTGAGTCGGATCCCCACCTGGTCCTCACCTGTAATTGGTGATTTTCATTCCCACATGGACATCATGTGGACCTGGTGGCTGCAGTGTTTCTAGCTTCTCATGTACCTCGTGTCTCTGGTCCCCACCGGGGCCTCTCCGGGACCGGGTGAGTGTGGTTGCCACCTGCACCTCACATGGACCTGGTGATTCTGCTCTGCACCTGAGACTACCCTGGATCTGGCGTCTGTGGTCCCCACCTTGGCTTCACCTGGATCTGGTGACTCTGGTCCCCACCTGGACCTCTCCTGGACCTGGTGACTCTCTTTCCAACATGGACCTCACCTGGATCTGGTGACTCTGGTCCTCAGTTTGGCCTCACCTGGACCTGGTGTCTCTCGTCCACACTTTGACCTAACTCAGACTGCTGAATCTTGCCCCACCTAGGCCGCACCCAGACCTGGTGACTCTTGTCCCGAACTATGCCTCAATTCTACCTGATGCATCTGGTACTGACGTTGGGCACACATGGACCTGTTACTCAGCTGGATAGAGTGGCTCTGGTTCCCACAAGGGGCACTCCTGATACTGGTGATTGTGGTCTTATTCTATGCCTCACCAGGACCTAGTGATTCTGTTCCCCATCTGGGCCTGCATGGCCCTAGTGACTCTGGTCCTCACCCAGGCATCATTGGGACCTGGATACTCTATGCCACACCTGGGCCTACCTTTGACCAGGGAACTCTGGTCCCATATTGGGCCTCAAACTAAACTGGTTACTCTGGTTCCCATCAGGGCCTCACCCTTACCTGGTGACACTGGTCACCCCTTGGGCTTCATTTGGGCCTGGTGAATCTGGTCCTTAGCTGGTCCGCATCTGGATCTGGTGACTGGTGGCCACCTAGGCCTGGCCTGGACTTGGTGAATCCTGTTGCCACCTGCGCCTCACCTGGGCCTTCTGACTGTGGTCACAACTGGACCTCACCCTGATCTGTTGGCTCTGGTTCCCATATGGGGCTCCCCTGGACCTGGTTCCTGTGGTCTCCTTCTGGCCTCACCTGGAACACAATGACTCTGATCCATATTTGGTCCTCTCCTGGACCTGTTGACTCTGGTCCTTACCTGGGCATCATTGGGACCTGGATACTCTCTAAATCCCTGGGACTCACCTGGACCTGGTGACTGTGGTCCCAAGTCGGCCTCACCTGGACGAGGTGACTGGTTCCCACAGGGACCTCACCTGGACCTGGTGACTTAGGTCCTCATATGGGCATCACGGGACCAGGGTTCTCAGTTCCACATCGGGGTCTCATCTGGACCTAGTGATTTTCGTCCCCCTCTGGGCCTCACCCTGACGTGGTGACTCTGGTCCCCACCTGGATATCACCAGAACCGGGTGACACTGGTCCCCCTCTGGGACTCACCCGGAGCTGGGGACACTGGTCCTCAACTGGGCCTCAACAGGACCTGGTGAATCTACTCCTCACTAAGGCCTCGTCTGGACCTTGTGACTCTTTTCGCACCTGGCGTCAATGGGACATGGTTACTCTTCCACAACTGGGCCTCACATGGACCTCATAACTTTGCTCCACACTTTGGCCTCAACTAGTCCTAATGACTCTGGTCCCCCGACCTAGGCCTCACCTGGACCTGGTGACTGTGGTCCCACCTGGGACTCACCTGGACCTGGTGACTGTGGTCCCCACCTGGGTCTCACCTGGACCTGGTGACTCTCGTACCCAAATGAACCACACCAGGATCTGGTGACTGTGTTGTTTTTGTAGAATCATTTTTAACTGGTGACTCCAGTCCCCACTAGGTCCTCACGTGGATCAGGTGACTTGACCTGCAGGTTGGCCTCACATGGACCTGGTTAGTGTGGATGCCACCTGGGCCTCACCCATAATTGGTGACTCAGGTCCCCATGTGGGCCTCTTCTACCTGGTGAATCTGGTATTTACCTGGTCCTCTCCCAGACCCGGGGACTCTGGTCACCACCTGGGCCTCACCTGGACCTGGTGAATCTGGTCCCCATCTTGGCCTCACTCAGTCCTGGTGACTTTGTTCCCCACCTTGACCTGATTGCTGTGGACTCTTTCATGGCCTCACCTGGACCTGGTGACTCTGATCCTTTTTTTTTTTAATGCATTTTATTTTATTTTTTAGATTTTATTTATTTATTCATGATAGTCACACAGAGAGAGACAGAGAGGCAGAGACACAGGCAGAGGGAGAAACAGGCTCCATGCAGGGAGCCCGACGTGGGATTCGATCCCGGGTCTCCAGGATCGCGCCCCGGGCCAAAGGCAGGCGCCAAACCGCTGCGCCACCCAGGGATCCCGTGACTCTGATCCTATCTGCGTGTCACCCAGACCTGGTGACTCTGGCCCTCACCTGGGCATCATTGGTACCTGGTGACTCTGTTCCACACCTGAACCTCACCTGGACCTGAGGCTCTGGCCTCTGGAACCACTCTGGGCCTAACCCTGACCTGGTGACTCTGGTCTCCATCTGGATGTCACATAGACCAGGTGATTCTGGTACCCCTCTAGGACTCAACCAGTTCTGGTGACTCTGGTCCTAAACTGGGCCTCACCTGGACCTATTGAATATGCTCCATCTGGGCCTCATTTGGACCTGGTGACTCTGGTCACTACCTGGGCATCATCGGGACATGGATCCACTACATGGCCTCCAGGTTGGCCTCACCTGGCCCTAGTGATGGGGTTGCCACCTGGTGCTCACCCATACCTGGAGACACAGGTCCCCACGTGGGCCTCACTTGGACCTGGTGAATCTGGTCCTTACCTGGTCCTCACCCGGAATGGTAACCCTGGTCACCACCTGGGAATCACCTGAACCTGGTGAATCTGGTCCCCATCTGGTCCTACACAGTCCTGTTGACTTTCTTCCCCACCTGGATCTGATTGCTGTGGACTGCTTTGGCCTCAACTGGAACTGGTGACACTGATCATAACTGGGCCTCACCCAGATCTGGTGACTCTGGTCCTCTCCTGTGGACCATTATTACCTGGATACTCTGTCCCACACCGTAGCCTCACCTGGACATCATGACTCTGGATCCCCTCTGGGCCTCAGCCTGACATGGTGACTCTGGTCCCCATCTGGATGTCACCTAGATCAGGTGAATCTGGTACCCCTCTAGGCCTCAACTAGACTTGGTGTCTCTGGTCCTCAACAGGGCCTCAACGGGACCTAGTAAATATGCTCCCCACCTGCGCCTCATCTGGACCTGGTGACGCTGGTTCTATCTGGGCATCATCGGGACATGGTTACTCTGTTCCCCACTGGGACTGACCTGATCCTAGTAACTCTGGTCCTGTCTTTGGCCTCTTCTGTACCAGGTGATTCTGGCTCTAACTGGGCCTCACCTGTAACTGGTGACTCTGATTCTAAGCATGGTCTCACCTGACATGGTGACTGTGGTTCCCATCAGGACCTCACCTGGACCTCATGTCTCTGGTCCCACCTGGGCCTCACCAGGGCCTGGTGTCTCTGGTACCCACCTGGGTAGCATTACGATATGGTTACACTGTTCACTAACAGTGACCCAGCCGGACCTATAAACTCTGGTCTTCACCTGGGCCACACCTGGACATGGTGACACTGGTTTCCACCTGGGTCTCACCTGGACATGGTGACTCGGATCCCCACCTGGTCCTCATATTTAACTGGTGATTCTCGTTTCCACATGGACATCATGTGGACCTGGTGCCTGCAGTGTTTCTAGCTTCTCATGTACCTCGTGACTCTGGTCCCCACCAGGGCCTCACCGGGATCTGGTCAGTGTGGTTGCCACCTGCATCTCACCTCCACCTGGTGATTCTGGTGTGCACCTGAGACTACACTGGATCTAGTTACTGTGGTCCCCACCTGGGCTTCACCTGGATTTGGGAACTCCGGTCCCCATCTGGGGCTCACCTGGCCCTGTTGACCATGGTCCTCAACTGGGCAAAATTGGGACGCGGTGACTGTGTTCCACAACTGGAACTCACCTGGACCACGTGACTCTGGTTCCCCTCTGGGTCTCACCGTGCCCTAGTGACTGTGAACCACACTTTGGCCTGACTTGGACCTGCTGACCCTGGTTGGAACCTGCGCCTGACGTCAAACTGTTGACTCTGGTTCTTTCAAACGCCTACCCTCTACTTGGTGATCCTGGTCCCCACCGGGCCTCGCCTGGTCATGGTGACTCTTGTCACCACTGGGGACTCACCTGGACCTGCTTACTGTGATCCACACCTGGGCCTCAATAGACCTGTTGACCATGGTCCCCAGGCCGGCATCACATGAACCGGTTGCCTCTGATCCCCACCGGGGCCTCACGTGTACCTGGTTACTCTGGTCCTCACCTGGGCATCATTGGTCCTGGTGACTCTGTTCCACACCTGAGCCTCACCTGGACATGATGACTCTGGAACCACTCTGGGCCTAACCCTGACCTGGTGACTCTGGTCTCCTTCTGATTTCACCTGGACCAGGTGACTGGGACCCCTCTAGGCCTCAACCAGGTATGGGGACACTGGTCCTCCACCTGGCCGCACTTGGACCTAGTGAATATGCTCCATCTGGGCCACAGTTGGACCTGGTGACTCTGGTCCCTACCTGGGCATCATCGGGACATGGATCCACTGCATGGCCTGCAGGTTGGCCTCAGCTGGACCTGGTAACTCTGGTCCCTACCTGGGCATCACCGGGACACGGTTCGTCTGCATGGAATCCAGGTTGGCCTCACGTGGACCTAGTGAGTGGGGTTGCCACCTGGGGCTCACCCATTCCTGGCGACACAGGTCCCCACGTGGGCCTCACTTGGACCTGGTGAATCTGGTCCTTACTTGTTCCTCACCCGCACGTGGTAACCCTGGTCAACACCTGGGAATCACCTGGACCTGTTGAATCTGGTTCCCCTCTGGGCCTCACCCAGTCCTGTTGACTTTCTTCCCCACCTGGACCTGATTGCTGTGGACTCCTCTTGGCCTCAACTGAACTGGTGACTCTGATCCTACTGGGCCTCACCCAGATCTGGTGACCATGGTCCACACCTGTGGACCATTATGACCTGGATACTCTGTTCCACACCTGAGCCTCACCTGGACATGATGACTCTCGAACCTCTCTGGGCATCACCCTGACCTGGTGACTCTGGACCCATCTGGATGGCACCTGGACCAGGTGATTCTGGTACCCCTCTAGGCCTCAACCACGTCTGGTGACACTGGTCCTCAACTGGGCCTCACCTGGACGTAGTGAATATGCTCCATCTGAGCCTCATTTGGACCTGGTGACTCTGGTCCCTACCTGGGCATCATCGGGACATGGTTCCACTGCATGGCCTGCAGGTTGGCCTCACCTGGACCTGGTGAGTGGGGTTGCCACATGGGCCTCACCCATACCTGGTGACTCTGTCCCCACGTGGGCCTCTTGGACCTGGTGAATCTGGTCCTTACCGGGTTCTCTCCAAGACCCGGGGACTCTGGGCACCACCTGGGAATCACTTGGACCTGTTGAATCTTTTCCCCATCTGGGCCTCACCCAGTCCTGGTGGCTTTGTTCCCCACTGGTACCTGATTGCTGTGAATTCTTTCTTGGCCTCACCTGGAACTGGTGGCTCTGATCCTATCTGCTCGTCACCCAGCATTGGTGACTCTGGTCCTCACCTGGGCATCATTGGTACCTGGTGACTCTGTTCTACACCTGAGCCTCACCTGGACATGATGACTCTGGAACCTCTCTGGGCCTCACCCTGACCTGGTAACTCTGGTCCCCATCTGGATGTCACCTGGACCAGGGGATTCTGGTACCCCTCTAGGCCTCAACCAGATATGGTGACTCGGGTCCTCAACTGGGCCTCATCTGGACCTAGTGAATATGATCCATCTTGGCCTCATTTGGACCTGGTGACTCTGGTCCCTACCTGCGCATCATAGGTATATGGTTCCACAGCATGGCCTGCAGGTTGGCCTCACCTGGACATTGTAACTCTGGTCCCTACCTGGGCATTATCGGGACATGGTTCCACACATGCCCTGCAGGTTGGCATCACCTGCACCGGGTAATTCTAGTCCCTACCTGTGCATCATCAGTACATGGTTCCTCTGCATGGCCTGCAGGTTGGCATCACCTGGACCTGGTGACTGGGGTTGTCACCTGTGCCTCACCCATGCCTGGTGACACAGGTCCCCACGTGGGCCTCACTTGGAACGGGTGAATCTGGTCCTTACCTTGTTCTCACCCGGAACTCGTAACTCTGGTCACCACCTGGGAATCACCTGGGCCTGGTGTTTCTGGTACCCATCTGGGCGTCATCCAGTCCTGGTGACATTGTTCCCCACCTGGACCTGATTGCCGTGGACTCTTTCTTGGCCTCACCTGGAACTGGTGACTCTGATCCTATCTGCGCATCACCCAGACCTGGTGACTCTGGTCCTCACCTCGACATGATGACTCTGGAACCTCTCTGGGCCTCACCCTAACCTGGTGACCCTGGTCCCCATCTGGAACTCACCTGTATCTGGTGACTCTGGTCTCAGTTTGTCCTCACCTGGACTGGTGTCTATCGTCCCCACTTTGACCTAACTCAGAACTGCTGAATCTTGCCCCACCTAGGCCGCACCTAGACCTGATGACTCTTGTCCCCAGCGATGCTTCAATTCGACCTGATGAATCTGGTCCTCACGTGGGCCTCACATGGACCTGGGACTCAGCTGGATGGAGTGGCTCTGGTTCCCACAAGGGGCTCACCTGATACTGGTGACTGTGTTCTTATTCTATGCCTCACCAGGACCTAGTTATTCTGTTCCCCATCTGGGCTTTCATGGCCCTAGTGACTCTGGTCCTCACCCAGGCATCATTGGGATCTGGATACTCTATTCCACACCTAGGCATCACTTTGTCCAGGGACCTCTGGTCCCAATCTGGGCCTCAAACTAAACTGGTTACTCTGGTTCCCACTCGGGGCCTCACCCTTACCTGGAAAATCTGGTCACCCCTTGGGTTTCACTTGGGCCTGGTGAATCTGGTTCTTATCTGGTCCGCACCTGGATCTGGAGACAGGTCACCACGTGGGCCTCACCTGGACTTGGTGAATCCTGTTGCCACCTGCGCCTCACCTGGACCTTGTGACTGTGGTCCCTCCTGGACCTCACCTGGATCTGGTGGCTCTGGTTCCCATATGGGGCTCTCCTGGACCTGGTTCCTGTGGTCTCCATCTGGCCTCACCTGGAACACAATGACTCTGATCCATATTTGGGCCTCTCCTGGACCTGTTGACTCTAGTCCTTACCTGGGCAACATTGGGACCTGGATACTCTCTTATGTACCTGGGCCTCACCAGGACCTGGTGACTGTGGTCCCACCCGGGCCTCACCTGGACGGGGTGACTGGTTCCCACAGGGACATCACCTCGACCTGGTGACTCAGATCCTCATATGGGAATATTGGGACCTGGTTTCACAGTTCCACATTGGGACCGCACCTGGACCTAGTGATTCTCGTCCCCCACTGGGCCTCACCCTGACTTGTGACACTGGTCCCCACCTGGATATCACCAGAACCGGGTGACACACCCGGAGCTGGGGACACTGGTCCTCAGCTGGGCCTCAACAGGACCTGGTGAATCTACTCCAAACTTAGGCTTCGTCTGGACCTTGTGACTATTTTCCCACCTGGCATTATTGGGATATGGTTACTCTGTTCCCCATCTGAGCCTCACCTGGACATGATAACTTTGCTGAACACTTTGGCCTCATCTGGTCTTGATAACTCTCGTACCCCAACCTAGGCCTCAATCTGGACCTGGTGACTGTCGTCCCCACCTGGGTCTCACCTGGAACTGGTGACTCTCGTTCCCACATGAACCACACCTGGACCTGGTGACTGTGGTGTTCTTGTAGACTCACTTTTACCTGCCTTCTCCGGTGCCGACTAGGGCCTCACGTGGATCTGGTGACTTTGGCATGCAGGTTGGCCTCACCTGGACATGGTGAGTGGGGTTGCCACCTGGGCCTCACCCATACCTGGTGAGTCAGGTCCCCTCGTGGGCCTCTTGGACCTGGTATCTGGTCCATACCTGGTCGTCTCCCAGCCCCGGGGTCTCTGGTCACCACCTGAGCCTACCTGGACATGGTGAATCTGATCCCCATCTGGGCCTCACCCAGGCCTGTTGACTTTGTACCCATCTGTATCTGATTGCTGTGGACTCTTTCTTCGCCTCACCTGGAACTGGTGACTCTGATCCTATCTGCCCTTCACCGAGACCTGGTGACGCTGGTCCTCACCTGGGCATTTTTGGTACCTGGTGACTCTGTTCCACACCTGAGCCTCACCTGGACATGATGACTCTGGAACCTCTCTGGGCCTCATCCTGACCTGGTGACTCTGGTCCCCATCTGGAAGTCACCTGGACCAGGTGATTCTCGTACCCCTCTAGATCTCAACAAAGTCTGGTGACTCTGGTCCTCCACTGGACCTCACCTGGACCTAGTGAATATGCTCCATCTGGGCCTCATTGGACCTGGTGATTCTAGTCCCTACCTGGGCATTATCGGGACATGGTTCCACTGCATGGCCTGCAGTTTGGCCTCACCTGGACCTGGTAACTCTAGTCCCTACCTGGGCATCATCGGGAGATGGTTCCTCTGCATTGGCCTGCAGGTTGGCCTCACCTGGACCTGGTGAGTGGGGTTGTCACCTGGGTCTCACATATGCCTGGTGACACAGGTCCCCACGTGGGCCTCACTTGGACTTGGTGAATCTGGTCCTTACCTGGTCTTCACCCGGAACTCGTAATTCTGGTAACCATCTGGGAATCACCTGGACCTGGAGAATCTGGTCCCCATCCGGGCCTCATCCAGTCCTGGTGACTTTGCTCCCCACCTGGACCTGATTGCTGTGGAATCCTTCTTGACCTCACCTGGAATTGGTGACTCTGATCCTAACTGGGCCTCACCCAGATCTGGTGACTCTGTTCCTTCCTGTGGACCATTATGACCTGGATACTCTGTTCCACACCTGAGCTTCACCTGGACATGATGACTCTAGAACCCCTCTGGGCCTCAGCCTGACATGATGACTCTGGTCCCCATCTGGATGTCACCTAGACCAGGTGAATCTGGTACCCCTCTAGGCCTCAACTTGACCTGGTAAATCTGGTCCTCACTTGGACTCACCGGGACCTAGTGAGCATGCTCCCCACCTGCGCATCATCTGGACGTGTTGACTCTGGTTCTACCTGGGCATCATAGAGACATGGTGACTCTATTCCCCAGTGGGACTGACCTGATCCTGGTAACTCTGGTCCTGACTTTGGCCTCTTCTGTACCAGGTGACTCTGGCTCCACCTGGGCCTCACCTGTAACTGGTGACTCTGATCCTAAGCATGGCCTCACCTGACCTGGAGACTGTGGTTCCCATCGGGACCTCATCTGGACCTCGTGTCTCTGGTCCCACCTGGGCCACACCAGGACCCGGTGTCTCTGGTACCCACCTGGGTAGCATCAGGATATGGTTGCACTGTTCACTAATAGCGACCCAGCCAGACCTATTAACTCTGGTCTTCACCTGGGAAACACCTGGACATGGTGACACTTGTTACAACCTTGGTATCACCTGGACATGGTGAGTCGGATCCCCACCTGGTCCTCACCTGTAACTGGTGATTCTCATTCCAGCATGGACATCACGTGGACCTAGTGGCTGCAGTGTTTCTAGCTTCTCATGTACCTCGTGACTCTGGTCCCCACCAGGGCCTCACCGGGACTTGGTGAGTGTGGTTGCCACCTGCACCTCACCTGGACCTGGTGATTCTGGTCTGCACCTGAGACTACCCTGGATCTGGTGACTGTGGTCCCCACCTGGGCTTCACCTGGATCTGGTGACTCTGGTCCCCACCTGGGCTTCACCTGGATTTGGGGACTCTGGTCCCCAACTGGGTCTCACCTGACCCTGTTGACCATGGTCCTCAACTGGGCAAAATTGGGACCCGGTGAATGTGTTCCACAACTGGACCTCACCTGGACCAGATGACTCTGGCCCCCTCTCGGTCTCACCATGCCCTAGTGACTGTGAACCCCACTTTGGCCTGTCTTGGCCCTTCTGACCATGGCTGCCACCTGCGCCTGACCTCGAAATGTTGACTCTGGTTCTTTCCAGGGCCTACTTGGACTTGGTGATCCTGGTCCCAACCTTGGCCTCTCCTGGACGTGATGAAACTTGTCACCACCGGGGACTCACCTGGACTTGGTTACTGTGTTCCAAACCTGGGCCTCAAATAGACCTGTTCACCAAGGTCCCCAAGCCGGCCTCACAAGGACCTGTTGTCTCTGATCCCCACCGGGGCCTCACATGTATTTCGTAACTCTGGTCCTCAGCTGGGCCTCAGATGGATCTGGTGACTCTGGTCCCCACATGGAAGTCACTTGGATCAGGTGACTCTGGTCCCCACTTGGACCTCTCCTGGACCTGGTGACTCTCTTTCCAACATGGACCTCACCTGGATCTGGTGAATCTGGTCCTCAGTTTGGCCTCACCTGGATTGGTGTCTCTCGTCCCCACTTTGACCTAACTCAGAACTGCTGAATCTTGCCCCACCTAGGCCACACTCAAACCTGGTGACTCTTGTCCCCAGCTATGCCTCAATTCGACCTGATGAATCTGGTAGTCACGTGGGCCTCACATGGACCTGGGACTCAGCTGGACAGAGTGGCTCTGGTTCCCACAAGGGGCTCACCTGATACAGCTGACTGTGGTCTTATTCTATGCCTCACCAGGACATAGTGATTCTGTTCCCCATCTGGGCCTGCATGGCCCTAGTAACTCTGGTCCTTACCCAGGCATCATTGGGATCTGGATACTCTATTCCACACCTGGGCCTCACTTTCACCAGGGACCTAGGGTCCCATTCTGGGCCTCAAACTAAACTGGTTACTCTGGTTCCCCCTCTGGGACTCACCCTTACATGGTGACTCTGGTCACCCCTTGGTTTTCACTTGGGCCTGGTGAATCTGGTCCTAGCTGGTCCGCACCTGGATGTTGTGACTGGTCGCCACCTGGGCCTCACCTGGACCTGGTGAATCCTGTTGCCACCTTGGCCTCACCTGGACCTTGTGACTGTGGTCCTACCTGGACCTTACCTGGATCTGGTGGCTCTAGTTCCCATATGGGGTTCTCCTCGACCTGGTTCCTTGGTCTCCATCTGGCCTCACTTGGAAAACAATGACTCTGATCCATATTTGGGCCTCTCCTGGATCTGTTGACTCTGGTCCTTCCCTGGGCATCATTGGGACCTGGATACTCTCTTATATACCTGGGCCTTACCTGGACCTTGTGACTGTGGTCCCACGTGGGCCTCACCTGGACGAGGTGACTGGTTCCCACAGGGCCCTCACCTGGACCTGGTGACTCAGGTCCTCATATGGGCATCATGGGACCTGGTTTCTCAGTTCCACATCGGGGCCTCACCTGGACCTAGTGATTCTCGTCCCATTATGGTCCTCACCCTGACGTGGTGACTCTGGTCCCCACCTGGATATCACCAGAACCGGGTGACTCTCGTCCCTCTCTGGGTCTCACCCGGAGCTGGGGACACCGGTCCTAAACAGGGCCTCAACAGGACCTATTGAATCTACTCCTCACTTTGGCCTCGTCTGGACCTTGTGACTCTTTTCCCACCTGGCATCAATGGGACATGTTTACTCTGTTCCCCACCTGGGCCTCACCTGGACATGGTAACTTTTCTCCACACTTTGGCCTCAACTGGTGCTGATGACTCTGGTCCCCCGACCTAGGCCTCAAACTGGACCTGGTGACTGTGGTCCCCACCTGGGTCTCACCTGGACCTGGGGACTCTCGTTCCCACATGATCAACACCTGGACCTGGTGACTGTGGTGTTCTTGTAGACTCACATTTACCTGGTGACTCCGGTCCCCACTAGGGCCTCAACTGGATCTAGTGACTCTACCAAAATTTGGCCTCACCTGGACCTGGTGAGTGGGGTTGCCACCTCGGGCTCACCCATACCTGGTGACTCAGGTCCCCGCGTGGGCCTCTTGGACCTGGTGAATCTGGTCCTTACCTGGTTCTCTCCCAGACCTAGGGACACTGGTCACCACCTGGGCCTCACGTGGACCTGGTGTATCAGGCCCCATCTGGGCCTCACCCAGTCCTGGTGACTTTCTTCCCCACCTGGACCTGATTGCTGTGGACTCCTTCTTGGCCTCACCTGGAACTGGAGACTCTGATCCTAACTGGGTCTCACCCAGATCTGGTGACTCTGGTCCTCACCTGTGGACCATTATGACCTGGATACTCTGTTCCACACGTGAGCCTCACCTGGACATGGTGACTCTGGATTCCCTAGGGGCCTCACCCTGACATGGTGACTCTGGTCCCCATCTGGATGTCACCTAGACCAGGTGAATCTGTTACGCCTCAAGGGCTCAAATAGACCTGGTGACTCTGGTCCTCAACTGGGCCTCACCGAGACCTAGTGAATATGCTCCACACCTGCGCCTCATCTGGACCTGGTGACGCTGGGTCTACCTGGTCATCATCGGAACATGGTTACTCTGTTCCCCACTGGGACTGACTGATCCTGGTAACTCTGGTCCTGAATTTCGCCTCATCTGTACCAGGTGACTCTGGCTCCACCTGGGCTTCACATGTAACCTGTGACTCTGATCCTAAGCATGGCCTCACCTGACCTGGTCTCTGTGGTTCCCATCGGGACCTCACGTGGACTTCATGTCTCTGGTCGCACCTGGGCCTCACCAGGACCTGGTGTCTCTGGTACCCACCTGGGTAGCATCAGGATATGGTTACACTGTTCACTATCAGTGACCCAGCCGGACCTATCAACTCTGGTCTTCACCTGGGCCACACCTGGACATGGTGACACTGGTTCCCACCTGGGTCTCATCTGGACATGGTGAGTCGGATCCCCACCTGGTCCTCAACTGAAACTGGTGATTCTCGTTTCCACATGGACATGATGTGGACCTGGTACCTGCAGTGTTTCAAGCTTCTCATGTACCTCGTGACTCTGGTCCCCACCAGGGACTCACCGGGACCTGTTGAGTGTGGTTGCCACCTGCACCTCACCTGGACGTGGTGATTCTGGTCTGCACCCGAGACTACCCTGATCTGGTGACTGTGGTCCCACCTGGGCCTCACCTGGACGAGGTGACTGGTTCCCACAGGGACATCATCTGGACCTGGTGACTCAGGTCCTCATATGGGCAGCATTCACCTGGATTCTCAGTTCCACATCAGGGCTTCACCTGTTCCTAGTGATTCTCGTCCCGCTCTGGGCCTCACCTCGATCTGGTGACTCTGGTCCTCAGATTGGCCTCACCTGGACCTGGTGTCTCTCGTCCCCATTTGACCTAACTCATAACTGCTGAAACTTGCCCCACCTAGGCCGCACCCAAACCTGGTGACTCTTGTCCCCAGCTATGCCTCCATTCGACCTGATGAATCTGGTCCTCACATGGGCCTCACATGGACCTGGGACTCAGCTGGATAGAGTGGCTCTGGTTCCAACAAGGCGCTCACCTGATACTGGTGACTTATTCACCAGTGGTCTTATTCTATGCCTCACCAGGACCTAGTGATTCTGTTCCCCATCTGGGCCTGCATGGCCCTAGTGACTCTGGTCCACACCCAGGCATCATTGGGACCTGGATACTCTATTCCACACCTGGGCCTCACTTTGACCAGGGACCTCTGGTCCCATTCTGAGCCTCAAACTAAACTGGTTACTCTGGTACCCCCTCTAGGCCTCACCCTTACCTGGTGACTCTTGTCACCCCTTGGGATTCACTTGGGCCTGGTGAATCTGGTCCTAAGCTGGTCCGCACCTGGATCTGAGACTGGACGCCACCTGGGCCTCACCTGGATTTGGTGAATCCTGTTGCCACTTGCGCCTCACCTGGACTTTGTGACTGTGGTCCCACCTGGACCTCACATGGATCTGGTGGCTCTGGTTCCCATATGGGGCTCTTCTGGACCTGGTTCCTGTGGTCTCCATCTGGCCTCCCCTGGAAAACAATGACTCTGATCCATATTTGGGCCTCTCCTGGACCTGTTGACTCTGGACCTTACCTGGGCATCATTGGGACCTGGATACTCTCTTATATACCTGGGCCTCACATGGAACTGGTGACTGTGGTCCCACCTGGGCCTCACCTGGAGGAGGTGACTGATTCCCACAGGGACCTCCCCTGGGCCTGGTGACTCAGGTCCTCATATGTGCATCATGGGACTTGTTTTCTCAGTTCCACATCGGGGCCTCACCTGGACCTAGTGATTCTCGTTCCCCTCTGGGCCTCATCCTGACATGGTGACTCTGGTCCGCATCTGACTCACACCAGAACCGGGTGACTCTGGTCCCCCTCTGGGAATCACCCAGAGCTTGGGACACTGATACTCAACTGGGCCTCAACAGGACCTGGTGAATCTACTCCTCACTTAGGCCTCGTCTGGACCTTGTGATTCTTTTCCCACCTGGCATCTATGGGACATTTTTACTCTGTTCCCCACCTGGGCCTCACTTGGACATGATAACTTTGCTCCATACTTTGGCCTCAACTCGTCCCGATGACTCTGGTCCCCCCACATAGGCCTCAATCTGGACCTGGAGACTGTCATCCACACCTGGGTCTCACCTGGACCTTGTGACTCTCGTTCCCACATGAACCACACCTGGACCTGGTGACAGTGGTGTACTTGTAGACTCACATTTACCTGGTGACTCTGGCCCCACTAGGGCCTCACCTGGATCTGCTGACTCTGGCCTGCAGGTTGGCCTCACCTAAACTTGGTTAGTGGGATGCCACCTGGGCCTCACCCATACCTGGTGACTCAGGTCCCCACGTGGGCCTCTTTGTCCTGGTGAATCTGGCCGTTACCTGGTCTGCTCCCAGACCCTGGGAATCTTGTCACAACCTGGGCCTCACCTAGACCTGGTGAATCTGGTCACCATCTGGGCCTAACCCAGTCCTGGTGACTATGTTCCCCACCTGGACGTGTTTGCTCTGGACTCTTTCTTGCCCTCACCTTGAACTGGTGACTCTGATCCTATCTGTGCGTCATCCAGACCTGGTGACTCTCGTCCTCACCTGGGCATCATTGGTACCTGGTTACTCTGTTCCACACCTGAGCCTCACCTGGACATGAGGTCTCTGGGACCTCTCTGGGACTCACCCTGACCTGGTGATCTGGTCCCCATCTGGATGTCACATGGACCAGGTGATTCTGGAACCCCTCTAGGCCTCAACCAGATCTGGTGACTCTTGTCCTCAACTGGGCCTCACCTGGACCTAGTGAATATGCTCCTTCTGGGCCTCATTTGGAGCTGGTGACTCTGGTCATTCACTGGGCATCATCGGGAAATGGTTCCACTGCATGGCCTGCTGGTTTGCCTCACCTGGACCTGTAACACTGGTCCCTACCTGGGCATCATCGGGTCATCTTGACCTGGTGAGTGGGGTTCCCTCCTGGATCTTACCCATGCCTGGTGACACAGGTCCCCACGTGGGCCTCACTTGGACCTGGTGAATGTGGTCCTTACCTAGTCCTCACCCGGAAGTGGTAAACCTGGTCACCACCTGGGCATCACCTAGTCCTGGTGACTTTGTTCCCCACCTGGACCTGATTGCTGTGGACACCTTCTTGGCCTCACCTGGAAGTGGTAACTCTGATCCTACCTGGGCCTCTCCCAGATCTGGTGATTCTGGTCCTCACCTGTGGACCATTATGATCTGGATACTCTGTTCCACACCTGAGCCTCACCTGGACTGTTGACTCTGGATCCCCTCTGGGCACACCCTGACATTGTTACTCTGTTCTCCATCTGGATGTCACCTGGACCAGGTGAGTCTGGTACCCCTCTAGGTCTAAACCAGATCTGGTGTCTCTGGTCCTCAACTGGGCCTCGACTGGACCTAGTGAATATGCTCCATCTGGGCCTCATTTGTACCTGGTGACTCTGGTCTCTACGTGGGCTACATCGGAACATGGTTCCACATAATGGTCTGCAGGTTGGCCTTTTCTTGACCTGGTAACTCTGGTCCCTATCTGGGCATCATCGGGACACGGTTCCTCTGCATGGCCTGCAGGTTGGCGTCACCTGGACCTCGTACCTCTGGTCCCTACCTGGGCATCATCGGGACACGGTTCCTCTGCATGGCCTGCAGGTTGGCCTCACCTAGACCTGGTGAGTGGGCTTGCCACCTGGGCCTCACCGATACCTGGTGACACAGGTCTCACGTGGGCCTCACTTGGACCTGGTGAATCTGGTCCTTACCTGGTCTTCACCCGGAACTGGTAACCCTTGTCACCACCTGGGAATCACCTGGACCTGGTGAATCTGTTCCCCATCTGGGCCTCACCCAGTCCTGGTGACTTTGATCCCCAGCTGGACCTGATTGCTGTGGACTCCTTCTTGGCCTCAACTGGAACTGTTGACTCTGCTCCTAACTGGGCCTCACCCAGATCTGGTGATTCTGGTCTTCACATGTGGACCATTATGACCTGGATACTCCTGTTCCACACCTGAACCTCACCTGGATATGATGATTCTGGACGCCCTCTGGGCCTCAACCCTGACATGGTGACTCTGGTCCCCATCTGGATGTCCCCTAGACCAGGTGAATCTGGTACCCCTCTAGGCGTCAACTAGACCTGGTGACTCTGGTCCTCATCTGGGGCTCACCTGGACCTAGTGAATATTCTCCCCACCTGCGCCGTGCTGGACCTGGTGACTCTGATTCTACCTGGGCATCATTGGGACATGGGTACTGTATTACCCACTGGGACTGACCTGATCCTGGTAACTCTGGTCCTGACTTTGGACTCTTCTGTACCAGGTGACTCTGGCTCCACCTGGGCCTCACCTGTACCTGGTGACTCTGATCTTAAGCATGGGCTCACCTGACCTGGTGACTGTGGTTCCCATCGAGACCTCACCTGGACCTCATGTCTCCGGTTACACCTGGGCCTCACCAGGACCTGGTGTCTCTGGTACCCACATGGGTAGCATCAGGATATGGTTACACTGTTCACTAACACTCATCCAGCCGGACCTAATAACTCTGGTCTTCACCTGGGGCACACGAGGACATGGTGACACTGGTTCCCACCTGGGTCTCACCTGGACATGGTGACTCAGATCCCCACCTGGTCCTCACTTGTAACTGGTGATTTTCGTTCCCACATGGACATCATGTGGACCTGGTGGCTGCAGTGTTTCTAGCTTCTCATGTACCTCGTGTCCTCTCGTCCCCACCGGGGCCTCTCCTGGACCGGGTGAGTGTGGTTGCCACCTGCACCTCACATGGACCTGGTGATTCTGGTCTGCACCTGAGATTACCCTGGATCTGGTGACTGTGGTCCCCACCTGGGCTTCACCTGGATTTGGGGACTCCGGTCGCCATCTTGGCCTCACCTGGCCCTGTTGACCATGGTCCTCAACTGTGCAAAATTGGGAACCGGTGACTGTGTTCCACAACTGGACCTCACCTGGACCAGGTGACTCTCGTCCCACTCTGAGTGTCACCGTGCCCTAGTGACTGTGAACCCCACTTTGGCCTGACTTGGACCTGCTGACCCTGGTTGCCACCTGCGCCTGACCTCGAACTGTTGACTCTGGTTCTTTCAAGGCCTTCCCTGGACCTGGTGATCCTGGTCGGACCTGGCCCACACCTGGACGTGGTGACTCCTGTCAACAATGGGGACTCACCTGGACCTGCTTACTGTGTTCCACACCTGGGCCTCAGTAGACCTGTTGACCATGGTCCCGAAGCCGACCTCACATGGACCTGTTGCCTCTGATCCCCACCGTGTCCTCACGTGTACCTGGTATCTCTGGTCCTCACCTGGGCCTCATCTAGACCTAGTGACTCTGGTCCCCACCTGGGCTTCACCTGGATCTGGTGACTCTGGTCCCCACCTGGACTTCACATGGATCTGGTGACTCTGGACCCCACCTGGACCTCTCCTGGATCTCGTGACTCTCTTTCCAACATGGACCTCACCTGGATCTGGTGAATCTGGTCCTCAGTTTGGCCTCACCTGGACTTGGTGTCTCTCGTCCCCACTTGACCTAACTCAGAACTGCTGAATCTTGCCCCACCTAGGCCGCACCCAGACCTGGTGACTCTTGTCCCCAGCTATGCCTCAATTCGACCTGATGAATCTGGTCCTCACGTGGGACTCACCTGGTCCTGGGACTCAGCTGGATAGAGTGGCTCTGGTTCTCACAAGGGGCTCACCTGATACTGCTGAATGTGGTCTTATTCTATGCCTCACCAGGACCTAGTGATTCTGTTCCCCATCTGGGACTGCATGGCCCTAGTGACTCTGGTCCTCACCCAGGTGTATTGTGACCTGGATACTCTATTCCACACCTGGGCCTCTCTTTGACCAGGGACCTATGGTCCCATTCTGGGCCTCAAACTAAACTGGTTACTCTGGTCCCCCCTCTGGGCCTCACCCTGCCCTGGTGACTCTGGTCACCCGTTGGGGTTCACTTGGGCCTGGAGAATCTGGTCCTTATCTGTTCCGCACCTGGATCTGGTGACTGGTCGCCACCTGGGCCTCACCTGGACTTGGTGAATCCTGTTGCCTCCTGCTCCTCACCTGGACCTTGTGACTGTGGTCCAACCTGGACCTCACCTGGACGAGGTGACTGGTTCCCACAGGGACCTCACCTGGACCTGGTGACTCAGGTCCTCATATGGCTTCATGGGACCTGGTTTCTCAGTTCCACATCGGGGCCTCATCTGGACCTAGTGATTCTCGTCCCCCTCTGGGTCTCACCCGGACGTGGTGATTCTGGTCCCCACCTGGATATCACCAGAACCGGGTGACTCTGGTCCCCCTCTGGGACTCACCCGAGCTGGGACACTGGTCCTCAGCTGATCCTCAACAGGACCTGGTGAATCTACTCCTCACTTAGGCCTCGTTTGGACCTTGTGACTCTTTTCTCACCTGACATCAATGGGACATGGTTATTCTGTTCCCCACCTGGGCGTCACCTGGACATGATAACTTTGCTCCACACTTTGGCCTCAACTGGTCCTGATGACTCTCGTCCCCCCACCGAGGCCTCAATCTGGACCTGGTGACTGTGGTCCCCACCTGGGTCTCACCTGGACCTGGTGACTCTCGTTCCCACATGAAACCACACCTGGACCTGGTGACTGTTGTTTTGTTATAGACTCACATTTACCTGGTGACTCCGGTCCACACTAGGGCCTCACCTGGATCTGGAGACTCTGGCGTGCAGGTTGGCCTCACCTGGACCTGCTGAGTGGGGTGCCACCTGAGCTTCACCCATACCTGGTGACTCAGGAACCCACGTGGTTCTCTTGGACCTGCTGAATCTGGTCCTTACATGGTCCTCTCCCAGACCCGGGGATTCTGGTCACCTCCTGGACCTCACCCGGACCTGGTGAATCTCTTCCCCATCTGGGCCTCAACCAGTCCTGGTGAGTTTGTTCCCCACCTGGACCTGATTGCTTTTGGACTCTTTCTTGGCCTCACCTGGAACTGGTGACTCTTATCCTCTCTGCGCGTGACTCAGGCCTGGAGACTCTGGTCCCCATCTAGATGTCACCTGGACCAGGTGATTCTGGTACCCCTCTAGGTCTAAACCAGATCTGGTGTCTCTGGTCCTCAACTGGGCCTCGTCTGGACCTAGTGAATATGCTCCATCTGGGCCTCATTTGGACCTGGTGGACTCTCTTCCCTACCTGGGCATCATCAGGACAAGGTTCCACTGCATGGCCTTTAGGTTGGGCCGCACCTGGACCTGGTAACTGTGGTTCTACCTGGGCATCATCGGGACGTGGTTCTCTATTCCCAGTGGGACTGACCTGATCGTGGTAACTCTGGTCCTGATTTTGGACTCTTCTGTGCCATGTGACTCTGGATCCCCTGGACCTCACCTGTAAGTGGTGACTCTGATCCTAAGCATGGCCTCTCCTCACCTGGTGACTGTGGTTTCCATCGGTACCTCACCTGGACCTCATGTCTCTGGTCCCACTGGGACTCACCAGGACTTGTATCTGGTACCCACCTGAGTAGCATCAGGATATGGTTACACTGTTCACCAGCAGTGACGCGGCCGGACCTATTAACTCTCGTCTTCACCTGGTCCACACTTGGACATGGTGACACTGGTTCCCACCAGGGTCTCACCTGGACATGGTGACTCAGATCCCCACCTGGTCCATCACCTGTAACTTGTAATTCTCGTTCCCACATGGACATCATGTGGACCTGGTGGCTGCAGTGTTACTAGCTTCTCATGTACCTCGTGACTCTGGTCCCCACAGGGCCTCACCGGGACTTGGTGAGTGTGGTTGCCACCTGCAACTCACCAGGACCTGGTGATTCTGGTGTCCACCTGAGACTACCCTGGATCTGGTGACTGTGGTCCCCACCTGGGCTTCACCTGAATTTGGGGACTCCGGTACCCCATCTGGGCCTCAACTGGCCTCTGTTGACCATGGTCTTCAACTGTGTAGAATTGGGACCCGGTGACTGTATTCCACAACTTGATCTCACCTGGACAAGGTGACTTTGGTCCCCCTCTGGGTCTCACTGTGGCCCTAGTGACTGTGAACCCCACTTTGGCTGACTTGGACCTGCTGACCCTGGTTGCCACCTGCGCCTGACCTCAAACTGTTGACTCTGGTTCTCTCAAGGGCCTCCCCTGTACCTGGTGATCCTGGTCCCCGACTCGTTCCTCAACGGACGTGGTGACTCTTGTCACCACCGGGGACTCACCTTGACATGATTACTTGTTCCACACCTGGGACTCAGGTAGACCTGTTGACTATGGTCCCCAAGCCGGCCTCACGTGGGACCTTTTGGCTCTGATCCCCGCCGGGGGCTCACGTGTATCTGGTAACTCTGATCCTCACCTGGGCCTCATCTGGACCTAGTGACTCTGGTCCCCACCTGGGCTTCACCTGGATCTGGTGACTCTGGTCCCCACCTGGACCTCTCCTGGACTTGGTGACTCTCTTTCCAACATGGACCCTCACCTGGATCTGGTGACTCTGGTCCGAATCTGGACCTCTCCTGGACCTGGTGTCTCTCTTGCCCACTTTGACCTACCTCAGAACTGCTGAATC
The DNA here is from genome assembly GCF_011100685.1 of Canis lupus familiaris. Taxonomy (NCBI): domain Eukaryota; kingdom Metazoa; phylum Chordata; class Mammalia; order Carnivora; family Canidae; genus Canis; species Canis lupus. The sequence continues at coordinate 92,218 of NW_023330607.1, forward strand.
TTGCTCCACCTATTACGCACCCAGACCTGGTGACTCTTGTCCCTAGCTATGCCTCAATTCGACCTGATGAATCTGGTCCTCACGTGGACCTCACATTTACCTGGACTCAGCTGGAAAGAGTGGCTCTGGTTCCCACTAGGGGCTCACCTGGTACTGTCAGAATGTGGTCTTATTCTATGCCTCACCAGAACCTAGTGATTCTGTTCCCCATCTGGGCCTGCATGGCCTTAGTGACTCTGGTCCTCACTCAGGCATCATTGGGACCAGGATACTCTTATTCCACACCTGGGCCTCACTTTTACCAGGAACCGCTGGTCCCATTCTGGGCCTCAAACTAAACTGGTTACTCTGGTTCCCCCTCTGAACCTCACCCTTACCTGATGACTCTGGTCACCCCTTGGGCCTCCCTGGGCCTGGTGACTCTGGCCTGCAGGTTGGCCTCACCTGGACTTGATTAGTGGGATGCAACCTGGGCCTCACCCATACCTGGTGACTCAGGTCTCCACGTGGGCCTCTTGGACCTGGTGAATCTGGTCCTTACCTGGTCCTCTCCCAGACCTGGGGACTCTGGTCACCACCTGGGAATCACCTGGGCCTAGTGAATCTGGTCCCCATCTGGGCCTCCACGAGTCCTGGTGACTTTGTTCCCCACCTTGACCTGATTGCTGTGGACTCTTTCATGGCCTCACCTGGACCTGGTGACTCTGATCCTATCTGCGTGTCACCCAGACCTGGTGACTCTGGTCCTCACCTGGGCGTCATTGGTACCTGGTGACTCTGTTCCACACCTGAGCCTCACCTGGACATGAGGCTCTGGACTCTGGAACCACTCTGGGCCTAACCCTGACCTGGTGACTCTGGTCTCCATCTGGATGTCACATGGACCAGGTGATTTTTGTACCCCTCTAGGCCTCAACCAGTTCTGGTGACGCTGGTCCTCAACTGGGCCTCACCTGGACCTATTGAATATGCTCCATCTGGGCCTCATTTGGACCTGGTGACTCTCTTCCCTACTGGGCATCATCGGGACATGGTTCCACTGCATGGCCTTTAGGTTGGCCGCACCTGGACCTGGTAACTGTGGTTCTACCTGGGCATCATCGGGACACTCTTCCTCTGCATTGCCTGCAGGGTGGCCTCACCTGGACCTGGTGAGTGGGTTGCCACTTGGGCCTCACCCATACCTGGTGACCCAGGTGCCCACGTGGGACTCACTTGGACCTGGTGAATCTGGTCCTTACCTGCTCCTCACCCGGAACTGCTAACTCTGGTCACCACCTGGGAATCACCTGGGCCTGGTGAATCTGGTCCCCATCTGGGCCTCACCCAGTCCTGGTGATTTTGTTCCCCACCTGGACCTGATTGCTGTGGACTCCTTCTTGGCCTCACTTGGAAGTGGTGACTCTGATCGTAGCTGGGCCTCACCCAGATCTGGTGACTCTGGTCCTCACCTGTGGACCATTATGACCTGGATACTCTGTTCCACACCTGAGCCTCACCTGGACATGATGACTCTGGATTCACTCAAGGCCTCACCATGACATGGTGACTCTGGTCCCCATCTGGACGTCCCCTAGACCAGGTGAATCTGGTACCCCTCTAGGCATCAACTAGACCTGTGACTCTGGTCCTCATCTGGGCCTCACCTGGACACTTAATATTCTCCCCACCTGCGCCTCGATGGACCTGGTGACTCTGATTCTACCTGGGCATCATTGGGACATGGTTACTGTATTACCCACTGGGACTGCCCTGATCCTGGTAACTCTGGTCCTGACTTTGGCCTCTTCTGTACCAGGTGACTCTGGCTCCACCTGGGCCTCACCTGAACCTGGTGACTCTGATCCTAAGCATGGCCTCACCTGACCTGGTGACTGTGGTTCCCATCGGGACCTCACCTGGACCTCATGTCTCCGGTTACACCTGGGCCTCATCAGGACCTGGTGTCTCTGGTACCCACC